>NC_141614.1:45701102-45918602 GCF_047967505.1 Dipteris shenzhenensis
TTGGCAGGGATTGAAGCTAAGCGTGCAAATATGTCTGAGGATGATTGGAATGAGTTGGATGCATTAGCAAAGTCTACTATTAGACTTCATCTTGCAGAGTCAGTTTATTTCACAGTAGTAAATGAGCAGACTACGGAAGATTTGTGGAAGAAACTGTGTGCCACTTATGAGAAGGAAACTGCCTCTAATAAAGTTTACCTCATGAAGAGGTTGTTTGAGCTGTAGATGAAGGAAGGGGTCTGCATTGCTTCTCACTTAAATGAATTCAATATTATTTTCAGCCAGCTTCAGGCTCAGAAGATGAATTTTGATGTGGAGACTAAGGCAATATTTCTCTTCTGTTCATTGCCATCCTCATGAAATACCTTCCATACAGCTGTCAGTAACTCTGCACCTGGTGGAGTACTGAAATTTGATGATGTTGTGGGTAGCTTGTTGGCCGAGGAGATTAGACGGAAGTCTATGGATGACAACAAGCAGGATGCAGCCTTAAATGTGCAAAGAGGTAGATCACAGTTCGGGGGGAAGTCCCAAGAAAGAGGGAAGTCTCATAGCCAATCCAGGGCACGGAACATTGAGTGTTAACATTGTGGCAAGAAGGGCCATATGAAAAAGGATTGCTACAAGCTGAAAAGAGAGCAAAAGAATAAGAAAAATAATGCAAATTGGGGTGCAAATTTAAAGAAAGAGAGAGCAAGGGAGGACAAAGGAAAAGTGAAGATCGAGGAGATCAATGCAGTCACACATGATAGTGACAATGACATTCTCTTCATGTCTAGTTTATCTACAGAGTTGCTTACCACTTTAGATGATGCATATTCCCAGGATTGGATTTTGGATTCTGGTGCTTCATTCCATGTTACTCCCCATAGGGAATGGTTCTCCACTTATGACAGTGGAAAGACACATTGTGTGCATCTTGGAAATGACTATGCATGTGACATAGTGAGAGTAGGTGACATAAAGTTTTCTTTTGCAAATGGGTCTGCATTTGTTTTGAAACATGTGAGACATGTGCCTAAGCTGACCAAGAGTCTTATTTCAGTGGGTCAGCTAGATGATGCTGGTTTTCACACCACTTTTGGCTTTCAGAGTTGGAAAATTCAGAAGGGCTCTATGCTTTTGGCCAGGGGTGCCAAGTGTGGGACTTTGTATCCCTTACATGTATCAGGGGTATTTGATCATGTTGTAGCAATAACCGAGCAGCCAAGCACTTCTTTGTGGCATTGCAGGTTGGGGCACATGAGCTAGAATGGAATGAAACTCTTATGCCATTTGGGTTATGTACCACATTTGAGATTCTCTGATTTTGAATTTTGTGAGCACTATCTCTATGGGAAGCAGACTAAATCAGCCCATAAAAGAAGGGGAAAGAAAGAGTTTGAAAAGCTTGATTTGGTGCATTCAGACGTATGTGGTCCCATGCCTACATAGTCATTAGGCGGGGCTGAATACTATGTGACATTCATTGATGATGCAACTAGGAAAGTGTGGGCTTATGCTATAGCTCGGAAGAGTGATGTGTTCCAAGTATTTTAGAAATGGCTGGCCTTGGTTGAGAATCAGTCAGGTAGAACGCTTAAATGCCTACAGACTGACAATGGTGGAGAGTATCTCTCTCATGACTTTCAACATTTCTGTGATACACGTGGGATTAAGAGGGAGCTCACATCCCCGCGTACTCTAGAGCAAAATCCAGTTTCAAAAAAGATGAACCATACCATTCAAGAAAGGTTGCAATGCATGCTTTCCAATGCAAGTCTTTCTGGTGGTTTTTGGGCTGAGGCAATGAAGACTGCAGTGCATGTAATCAATAGATCACCTAGTAAGAGTTTGGATCGTGGTATTCCTGAAGAGGCATGGAGTGGCAAGAAGCCCTCTTACTCTCATTTGCACATATTTGGGTGTGAGGCATATGCACATGTGCTAAAAGAGCTTCGAAAGAAGCTAGATCCTAAGTCTAGGAAATGCATCTTTCTAGGTTATGGTGAAAGTGGAGAGATGGGCTATTGTCTCTGGGATCCAGAAGCAAAGAAGATCATACGCAACCATGATGTAGTCTTCAATGAGAAGAAGATGCATAAGGCACCCATGAGGGATGTGGAAATGAGGAGAATCACTTTCCAAGATGTGAATCCACCTACATATGTTGATAGGCAGCAAGCTGTCCATGCACCAAATGTGCAAGAAATGGTACCTCATCTATTGGTGGAAATGATGAGCCAAATGTGGCTGATATGCAGGTGGGACAACAAGCTGAAATGCCCTTGAGAAGATCTTCTAGAGTGTTTAGACCACTAGATAAGTTTGTTTCAGGGGTAGAATATGTGATGCTTACTGATTGCAGAGAGCCTTCTTGCTACAAAGAGGCTATGATGCGCGAGGATCAACGCAAGTGGGAGTATGCTATGCAATCAGAGATAAATTCACTTATGAAGAATAAGACTTGGGACTTGGTTTCTTTGTCACATGGAAAGAAAGCCTTGCCATGTAAATGGGTCTACAAAATGAAGGTCACAGGTGATGATGTGCCTAGGTACAAGGCCATTTGGTTGCTAAAGGGTTCAAGCAAGAGAAGGGTGTGGACTTTGATGAGATATTCTCTTCGGTTGTGAAGATGACCACACTTAGATGCATGCTTGGACTAGTGGCATCAGGGGATATGGAGCTTATGCAAATGGATGTCAAGACAGGTTTCTTGCATGGGGATTTGCATGAGGAAATTTACATGGTGCAGCCGGAAGGCTTTGAAGAAAAGGGCAAAGAGCATTTAGTTTGCAAGCTGAAGAAGAGTCTCTATGGTCTTAAGCAAGTGCCTAGAGAATGGTATCAAAAGTTTGATGCTTCCATTCAGTCCCAGGGTTTTAGAAGGAGTGAAATTGATCACTGCCTCTATACTAAAAGGGCTAAGGATAATAGCCTGATAATCTTGGCACTATATGTGGATGATATGCTATTCGCTAGCAAGAATACTTATGAGCTAGATGCATTAAAGGCCAAGTTGCATGAGGCCTTTGATATGAAGGATTTGGGACTTGCAAGTCATATTCTTGGTATGCACATTAGGCGTGATCGGAGTAGGAAACTCCTTTGGCTTTCACAAAAAGAGTATGTTACAAAAGTATTGCAGCGTTTCAATATGCAGGGGGGGAAGGCAGTGAGTACTCCATTGCCTCCATATGTGAAAATGAGTCATACAGATAGTCCCAAATCAAATGAGGAAAGGGCCATGATGGCCAAGGTTCCTTATGCATCAGCAGTTGGGAGTCTTATGTATGCTATGATAGCTACTAGACCAGACATTGCATTTGCAGTGGGAGTTGTTAGCCGTTATATGGCTAATCCAGGAAAGAGGCATTGGGAGGTAGTTAAGTGCATCATGAGGTACATGAAGGGTACCAAGGAGATGTGCATCTGCTTTGGTAAATGAGACATGCGTGTACTTGAGTACACAGATTCAAACTATGCAGGGCATGTGGATAGTAGGAGATCCACTTCTGGTTATGTGTTCACCTTTGCAGGTGGTGCAGTGTCATGGATGTCTCGCGCACAGAAGTGCATTGCTTTGTCTACCACAGAGGCTGAGTATCTTGCAGCCACAGAGGGTTGCAAGGAGGCTATATGGCTTGATCGGCTAGTGGGAGATTTGGGGATTCATACAGGTGTACCAACATTGCATAGTGATTCCATGAGTGCTATTCAACTAGCACGGAATCCGATCTTTCATGTTGAGATATCAAGCTCTATCCCCGACATATCTCCTGGATGACTATCATTTATGTCACCGCCTATGTTAGTTGTACTCGTGGTGTAGTTAGACTACCACATATGTTTTTGGTTTGGGTTCACATATAAACCACGTATTCTAGGTTTTGACATATAGGGTATTTCCCTCTTCTATTGTATTGTTGTTGTGTGTAAAAGTAGCTAAAGGCTTCACCCTCCAACCTTGTGTCCTCTCTCGCTTGTGTGTTGTGAAGAAAGCTGAACTTGAGTCTCCTATCTCTCTCCCCTATTTCTTTACATGGTATCAGAGCCTTGTTCGTGGTAAGGAGCTCAAGAAAGCTAGCCAAGTTTCTGGTGTCCTGGTAAGAGGACCAGTGTAGCTTTCCTATTTCGAGTTTGGGAGCAAATCTCTGTAGGTAGCACAGCCAGAAGTGCAGGAGTGCACTGCTTCAGATTGAGAGGCCCTTCGCGGTGCGGCGAGAGCGCAGTATATGCTGCGAGTAAGGGCGAAGCCCTTGGTGGCTTTATTTTTCTGATCTGAGGCCGTTTCGGGGCCCGTTTTGAAGGCGGAAGTTCTTCGCAGGCACTCAGAAAAAGGCCTTGTTTTTGCTGTGCAACCACCGCGCGGCTAGTCGGTGGGAAGGTGCCACAGACATTGCATCGTATGCCTATGTGCAGAGATATTGGGAGTTGCAGATTCATGCCTGTTGCCTGTTGATGCAAAATCGTCACGAGGAAGTGACTGTGTGGTGAAATACCACTTTCGTCAGTGTTGCAGATCTGCCCCTGTGAGGCTCTTTGCAGAAGTTTTGCTGTTTGCCCTTCTGAGGCATTTGCTGTGTTTACAGGTTGCTGTTGCATTTCGTGATTTGTAAAATGTCTGAGAATCTGTCTACCATTGTCAGTGAGAAGCTTGACAAGAACAACTTCCAAGCATGGAAGTTCAGGATGACAAACTTCTTTATGGGAAAGGGAGTTTGGGATTACATCAGTGGTGAAACTGCAGAACCAGTTTTGGGTGCTGCTCCCACTCCTGCTGAATTGAAGACCTTTAAAGAATGGCATGAAAAAGCCAGAAAATGCCTGTATTGGCTGTCCGTTAGCATTTCAGATTCTATGATTGTGCATATACAGGATCTAGAGACGCCTAAGGAGGCATGGGATACATTGGTGAAGCTGTATAGCACAAATACCAAAGCACGACGGAAGATGCAGCTAAAGCAGGAGTTGCACAATGTGCAAAGGAAAAATATGAATATAAATGAGTATTCCTTGAAGGTGAAAGGCCTTGCAGATTCTCTTGCCTCCATTGGAGCACCTGTTGATGATGAGGACTTAGTGTCCGTGACCTTGAATGGTCTTGGGAAAGATTATGCACAATTTCGGACATCCATTGGAGTCCGTGAAACATTTCCTGATTTTCAGGAACTTATTGCTCTCTTGCTGAGTGAAGAGCAAAGGAATGGTGGTTCAGCCACCTCAACTTCTCAAGAGACTGCTTTCTACTCGAATACAGGTAGAGGCAGGGGTAGAGGAAGAGGCCGTTCTGGTGGCCGTGCAGGAAATCAGAACCAACAGCAACAACAGGAAAACCAGTTCTATGGAGGAGGACGTGGTAGTTCTAGAGGCAGGGGGAGCCAAAGAGGCCGTGGTTCATGGCAAAGGAACCAGCAAGTAAATAGCAGCACAGAATGCTATTATTGTGGAAAGCCTGGACACAAGGAGAATACATGCTATAAAAAGCAGAATGACATCAAAAGTGGAAAGTTGCAGCAAAACAACTATGCATCATCAAGTGGGCATGGTGACGACAGAAATGAGCACCTTTTTGTGATGCAGCATATGGTTAACTCCATGTCTGGAGATGCTGCAGCTTGCAATGATGTTTGGTATGTTGATTCAGGTGCCTCTAACCACATGACCAGTCATGGTGAGTGGTTTCATGATGTCAAAAATTTGGATAAGCCAGGTTATGTTGAAACAGGTGATGATACTGCGCACCCAATTACGCAGGTTGGTAAAGTGCCATTGGCTATGCAGGATGGCAAAACGAAGTACTTGGCAGATGTACTTCATGTTCCAAAAATCACTAAGAACCTGGTTTCAGTTGGCCAAATGGTTGAGCAAGGTCTGCAGGTTAGATTTAATCCTGATGGATGCTTTGTTGAAGACCTGAAAAATAAATGCCGCTTGGTTGCGAAAGGCAACAAAAATGGAAGAATGTTCACCTTGGATGTTGATATGCCTGAGGTGAAAGCTGCTATGTTTGCGCATGGGAGAGGTGTCATTGCAGATATTGAGATATGGCACAAGCGCATTGGGCACGTGAATATACAAAGGCTGAAATCTATGCAAACGAAAAACATTGTTGCAGGTTTGCCTAAATTCAGAGTTGAGGGAATGCAAAAGGTATGTGAAGCATGCCAAATGGGTAAGCAGGCCAGACATGCATTTCCCAAAAATGCTAAGGTGAGCAGAAGACCTTTGGAAGTGATCCATTCAGATGTTTGGACAACCAAAGCTGCTTCTATTGGTGGATGCCATTATGTGACGTTTATTGATGACTACACTAGGAAGGTGTGGATTTATTTTATGAAGCACAAAAGTGAAGTGTTCAGCCATTTCAAGGCTTTTAAGGCCATGGTTGAAAAAGAGAAAGGTGTGCATATTAAAGTGCTAAGATCTGATGGAGGGGGAGAGTACTTTTCAGAAGAATTTTGTGAATATCTGAAAGAACAGGGAATTCAAAGGAAGTACTCATGCAGGTCTACCCCTCAGCAGAATGGGGTTGCAGAAAGGAAGAACAGGCATATTGCAGAAGTAGGACGGGCGATCCTAAATGAGAAAAACATGCCTGATTATTTTTGGGCTGAAGCAGTAGCAACTGCTGTTTATATTATGAACAGAACCCCCACTGCAGCTGTCCATGGCATGACGCCTGAAGAAATGTATACAGGCCAAAAACCAGATATTTCTCACTTGAAGGTATTTGGTTGCATAGCTTATGTTCATGTTCCTGATGAGAAGAGAACAAAGCTGGATCCAAAGGCAGAAAAATGCATCTTTATTGGATATGCTCAGCACCAGAAAGGGTATCGCTGTTATAACCCTTCCACCCGCAAAATGCAAGTGAGCAGAGATGTTGTTTTTGATGAAATGAGCAGCTGGTATGCACCAACTGTTATGGTAGGAGATGCAGATGCAGGAAATGGGAATGCTGCAATAAATGCAGAGCAGCAATCTCAAGCCTTGAGTGGACCCAGAGAGTCCTCTACTAGTGGATCTAATGCATGGACAGGGAGATTGAGATCTAGTGAATCGTCACATGGCAGTCCTGATAGTGTTGTGCAGGTATCACATAAGGGAAAAGAAAAAGTGGACCATACTCCAGTGTTTGATGTGTCTGCTGGTAGCTCTCATGTTGATGGAGAGTCAAGCGGCTCTGAAATGAGCCTTGATGAGGAACTTGGGATTCCTTCTGTTGTTACACCTGGTGCAAGGAAAAGCAGGCATGATTTAAAGACGCCTGCAACTGATCCAGTTGTACGGAGGTCCACTCGTATTAAGTATCCAGTTGACAGGCTGAGATATGATGGGTATACAGCACATCACTATGCTTATATGGTCAAGGTTCTAGAGGAGCCAGAGCCCACATGTTTTGAGGATGCAGCAGGGCATAAAAATTGGGAAGCAGCTATGGATGAAGAGATGGCTGCCTTGGATGCAAACCACACTTGGGATTTGATGCCTTTGCCTCATGATAAGAAGGCTATTGGCTGCAAGTGGGTTTACAAAGTAAAGCACAATGCTGATGGGTCTGTTAGCAGATACAAGGCAAGATTGGTTGCCAAAGGTTTTGCACAGACATATGGAATTGACTATGAGGAAACTTTCAGCCCAGTTGCAAGGATGGCAACCGTGAGAGCAGTAATTGCTATGGCTGCTGCAAAGGGATGGTCTTTGCATCAGATGGATGTGAAAAATGCCTTCTTGCATGGTGACTTGCAGGAAGAGGTTTATATGATGCAGCCAGAAGGTTATGAGGATAAAGCACACCCCGATTTTGTATGCAGGTTGCGCAAAGCCTTGTATGGCTTAAAACAGGCGCCGAGGGCACGGTCAGACAAGATAGGGCAATATCTTGTCACTATTGGATTTCAGATTTCCAATTCAGATTTTTCACTTTATGTGAAAAGGACAAACAGAGGGATTGTGCTTATAGTCATATATGTTGATGACTTGATTATTACAGGTGATAGTGATGCAGACATTAATGAAGTGAAGCTGCTGTTGAAGCAGAAATTTGAGATGAAGGATTTGGGAGAGCTGCGTTACTTCTTGGGCATTGAGGTTATTAGATCCCCAAGTGGGATATGGCTGTTGCAAAGGCAATACGGTTTGGACATGCTGTCCAAATATGGGATGACAGGCTGTAAGCCTATCTCTGTTCCATTGGAGCAGAATGTGAAGCTCAATGCAGAGTCAGGTGAGCTTCTTGAAGATATTACTATGTACAGGCGCATAGTAGGTAGCTTGATTTACATGACTATAACCAGACCAGATTTGAGCTATGCTGTGGGGCTGGTGAGTCAGTTTATGCAGGCACCGAGGAAGCCACATTTGGATGCGGCTAGGCGTATACTGCGGTATGTGAAGTCCACATTGCATTATGGACTGTTTTATGAAGCTGGGTGTGCATTACAGGTACATGGATACACAGATGCTGACTGGGCTGGTAGTGTCTCAGACAGGAGATCTACTAGTGGTTTTATGTTTTCCCTTGGGAGTGGTGCCATCAGTTGGAGCAGCAAGAAGCAGCCAACAGTTGCCTTGTCGAGCACAGAGGCTGAGTACAGGGGTGCAGCAATGGCTGCATGTGAGGTAGCTTGGTTACGGAAGCTACTTGCAGATATGGGACAGTCAGTTCATGCAGCAGTTGTCATTCATTGTGACAACATTAGCAGCATCATGCTTGCTAATAACCCAGTTTATCATGCTAGAACGAAGCACATTGAGGTGCATTATCACTTTGTGAGAGAGAAGGTTCTAGCTGGTGAGATTGATCTTGTCTATGTCAGCACTGAGGAGCAGGTGGCTGATATCTTTATGAAGGCATTGGGTACCGAGAAGCTTCGCAGATTTAGGAGCTTGCTTGGTGTACGTGAGATGGATTTGAGCTTGAGGGGGAGTGTTGAGATATCAAGCTCTATCCCCGACATATCTCCTGGATGACTATCATTTATGTCACCGCCTATGTTAGTTGTACTCGTGGTGTAGTTAGACTACCACATATGTTTTTGGTTTGGGTTCACATATAAACCACGTATTCTAGGTTTTGACATATAGGGTATTTCCCTCTTCTATTGTATTGTTGTTGTGTGTAAAAGTAGCTAAAGGCTTCACCCTCCAACCTTGTGTCCTCTCTCGCTTGTGTGTTGTGAAGAAAGCTGAACTTGAGTCTCCTATCTCTCTCCCCTATTTCTTTACACTTTCATGCAAAGACCAAACACATTGAGGTCAGGTACCATTTCATTAGGGAGGTACTTGAGGACAAGCGCATAGAGCTTGTCAAGGTTCATACAGATGATAACCCTGCAGATATGCTGACGAAGAGTCTACCTAGTTAGCGGTTTGAGTATTGTCGTGTATTGATGGGCATTGGATAGTATGCTCATTGATTATTCTCCCTTAAAGGCACATTGTCCTTTAAGTGGGAGGTTGTGGGGGTTAAAGGTCACTGTGCCTTTACCCCGGTTATGTACAATACTCAAACACATATATAAATGAATGAAAAAGAAGATTAGGGTGGTTCTGCACCCACCAAAACTTGTGTGGCTCTCTATCTCTCTCTCTCCTTCTTCCGTTCTTGCTTCCGTTGAGAGCACTCTCACACCCCTGTGACAGTTTTCTGGGCTATTGCGTCTTCTGGTCACGGATAGTTTTCTCACTTCACGCGTCTACTGTGTTCACCTGTGTGATAGTCTTCTGGGCTGTTGCGTCTTTTGGTCATGGACAGTTTTTTCGCTCCGTGTGTCTATTGTGTTCACCCACGTGATAGTTTTCTGGGCTGCTGCATGTTCTGGTCATGGACAGTTTTCTGAGTTTCTGCAAAACTGTAACAGCAAATCCCACGGCCCCCTCTCTCTCTTTCTCTTTCTCGTTCTTCTCTCTTTTTATTAAAGAGTAGGATTTGAACCCAAGACCTCCCCCTTCACAAAAGGGAGACTTATCATTGGGCCAACAAGTTGGAAGTGGTGAAAATGTAATGATTTTTGTTTATATATTGAAATCTCAGGAACTGTAACTCTCTAACTATGGGGAGTTTGCTCTTGCTGTAAAAAGCAAAAGTACTTCATTTCATGTGCTCTATTCACATCTCCTACTAGATCTCCGATCCAGAACTTCTCCAAGCTCACTTCGTTGGATATTTATGCTACTTCTCGATGCATTTAAGGATTTGGTGCCTGGTCCTCTGCACCTTACGGCTACCAATGCACGAGATCTCTTCCTTGATCTTCATGTCGACCTTCAACGGCTGATTGTCTAGTGCATTGTTCAAGGAGATGACGGGTGGAATGATACACCATGGATGATTCATGGTGAAGAACTATTGATATGCTAAGAGAACTTTGATTTTACTTCTACTCATGGTGCGATGATTGAACTACTTACTACTTCAGAGGTAATGAAAATGGTGTCCTTCATCAAAGGGTGGGATGCTCCCCAAGCTTGGGGGGAGATTTGGCGCATCTGCTTGTTACTTCCTGTGGATAAGCTCGTCCTGAATGGTTTATTCTCAATCTCACTACAAAGGTTTCTAGGCCTCGGCTATGGTTGGTAATGTTTTGACCAAGGAATCCATTTGTACCTAATCAACAAAAGTAGACATATGAGTCCAAAATTAATGAAATAAGTGTTCTAGCATTTTCTTGTCCTCTTGTCCATTCTTCCAATCTGTGTGCTCCTATTCTACTAGTCTGCTTTCTGGCTCTTGAGGTGCCTCGGGCTGACTTTGAGGATTTGATTGCTCCCCATGATCTTCTTCATCGTCATCTATTTGCTCATTGGTTTCTCTTAGATCATTGCATTGTATACATCGAGAGGGATTGGGAGCTTTGTTATAGAATCAACCGGTCTTCCAGTCTGCTTTGTTCTTGCCATGTCAGTGATGGTGGGGCTATGGGAGATGTGATGGTAGGAAGGAATGTACTAGTATGAGAGAGTATCGGTGGTACTAAGAAAATGAAGGTATTTGCATATATATAGGGGTATATTTATTTTGTGCATCATTATTAGTTAGCCCCAACCCCCCCCCCCTTTCCCCCCCCTAAACCCCTCCTGCCCCCCCCCCCCCTATTTGTCATCATCCCCTCGAGCGTTAACCTCACAAAATTTTAGTGTACCACGTACATTGTAAAGAAGGGATTTTTATCAAAAAAATTACTTAGTTCATTAAAACATTGGGTTTTTTCATTCAACTTTAGAAAAAATTTACGTAAAGAGAGGGGTGTTTGTTTTGGGTAAAAAGCCTTATTTAAGGGGTTTTTGAAATTCCCCTTGAACTCCCATGAGGTAGCTCCCCCAACATTTTCTGATCGCCCGCCCTTGGGTCCACAAGTACAAAATTAACACTTGTTTAAAAAAAAAAAAGCCAATTAATCAAATGTCCACAAGAAATATTGAAGTGTGATTTTAATTAACATCAAAGGACATTTGGCTTAGTGATCCAATGCTTTCCAACACAGCTTTTGGTTGCTATCCAACTTCTATATCTTTGGAAAGCTTGCGAAGATATCCATGAATGCCTTCTTTTACTCGTTTGAGTTCGATGAACTGCTCGGGCTAACTCCATTTGCAAAGCATTATTCCTTGCATAGGAGGACCTGACTATACCACGATAGAACCACTCAAACATCTCATGAAGAGCATTACTTCCATTAATCCCCCCTCCATGTCACATACTCTTGAAATAAGCACCTCAAGCTCTATAATGTGACTTTTCCATCCCTTGGGCACTCCAAGCATTCAAGGAACCATATTGGCAAAGAAACCATGGACCATGAGCATAAAGAATGTGCTGCATACATAGAAAAAACACATGAGGTAAACAAGAACAAATTGATTGCAATTATAATTTTGAAAAAAGCAAAGACCAAACACACCATGTAGTGAGTAATGTGTGATTCACCCCATCCATCTACCATGGCTTCAATGAACTCTTTCATGATGACTTTATATAGTTGCACATCATCATTGTCTATGGAATGCTTCCTCAAGATCTTTACCAGATTATCCAATTCTTTCCAAACACATATTCTCAAGGTTCTGACATGAGGATCAGCTTCCAAATTAGTGGTGCAATCACATAACCTTTTCCAATAATTCCAATGCAGATTTAATCAATCTTTTACATAATTGGACAAAAACCTTCGTGCCTTAGAGCCTCCCATGGACACTTTATTTGGAATATTTCTTGATTTTCTTGACAATTGTGCATCTTTGATTAGCTTTACATCCCCCCCATGTAGACCCATGCTCGAGAGTAAAGCTTCGACCCTTGCTATACATGATATTGCTCTCTCCTCTGGTTTCATGTTCCATACATATACAATGTGCAAGTAAATCAATTTATCAATGAGCCACATCTCCGCATGTAACACACAAAAATGCACTCTTTGTAATGGAATGTTTAAAATTGGATCCCAATTTTTATCGTTTTGATCTCTGTTGGGTGTAGCATCCTGATTGTAGCTCATTACTTTATTGCTCCAATACATCCATTTGTTAGCATCATCATCTGTGATGTCATTCATTACATCTCTAGCATTCCCAAATTCTTTTCCTCTTTTTATTTGCTCTTTCCCTATATATATTCCTATGTTACTGCCTTGAGGTTGGTATGAGTGCATACAATAAAGACACGAATATGTCACATTTGCACTCAATACCATTCCAAACATACACTTCAATATCTTAAGATCTCCTGCCATGTGCCATTCAACTTTAAATGATCCGAATCCTTCAACTTGAAGCAACTCTCCTTTCGTTTGTGCATCTGTGACACTTGAAATTGCTCTATCAAATACTTATTTCAAGAATGAGTGTGTCTCTTAAGGAAGTTCAAATGTGGCAAGCCACCAAATGTGCTTTTTTGATTGAACACTAAAATCTTCCCTAATTTCCTTATCTTTGGCACATCTGAGGGCTTTATTCATCAAAGTAATACTAACCCTCTCCAACTGGTGGCCTTTTACAACCTCACACTCATCATCTGATTTGATAACGGATACTCACTTTCCTTCACAATCTGAAAGATTAATTGATTTACATGATTAGAAAAGATTTCAATAAAAATTGCAACTCTCTAAAAAATATAATTTTTACCCACCCCATGCTCTCATGTGGTTAAACTCCCCACCATTGCAGCTTGGACCCTATGTACATCCAAAAAAACAATATTATGCTCTCTGTACTCAAAGGTTATTGGTCCTTGCTTTGCCCCTTTGGTAGTTTGTCCTCGTTTCTTTTTGCTATGTTGGACATTTTTCTTGTTTGTGCCTTGCAATGTCATACTTTCTGAGATGTGTATAAATCCACCTAACAAATCTTGAACAACAATATTTATTTCTTTCCTTGCATTTTTAACGTATACTGGTCCCGGCAATAGAGGATTCTTAATGCCTTGAACTCAAAGTGCATTTACAAAGACATTATACATAGCTAAGTACCCTTGCCGACTAATGCCAATAGCATCACATGCATGGACAACTTTAGATGGATCTGCAAGATTCTCTAAATCAGTTGCAACCTCTTGTAATATTGCATGTCACAATGCATACCGATGGGGGTCCCTAAGAATAGAAATGGATTATTTCTTCTTAACTACACTCTTTATGGTGCAAAGTTTGTTAGATGGGACAAAATGATGAGAAGAAATTGGATTTGGGTGTTGCAAAGTACTTATGATAGGAGTATGAATGTGGTATTGATAGATGATTACGGTGAGAAGGAGTAGGATTTAGATGTTGAAAAGTGATTTGGGTGCATAAGCATGGTTTGGGGGAATGTTTTGAAGAGTTTTGGGCCATTTTGGGCACTTTTGATAATTTTCAAATTTTTGGGCTAGGGTGTACCCACGAGATACTTTTTGGGAATGTGGACCACCTAAAGGTGGAAAGAAAGTTAACTTTTTAAGAGTGGGGGGGGCCTCCAACTGGGAGAGGGAGGTGCACTTTTGGGAACCACCAAGGGCCTAGGGAGATGTACTTTTTTGTCCCCATATGGGGTGATGGAACCCTTTGTAGGCCTCATTAGTTCTTAATCCATTTTGCTAATCTGCTCCTTATGAGGCCCTTTTTGTTTGAAGACAAGCTCGGGTATGCTATCCCATAAACATGTTATGGATAGCTGGATATGCCTATTGGCACTATGATTGGTGTGTTAGTAGTCACACCATGGTTCATACCCATGGTTAGTTCTTATCAGTCCAGTTAGGTCTTATCTTGTGATTCTAGTTCTTTTTAGTGTGTTCACTTGGTGGATGTACTATCTTTTTCCTTCTAGTATGGAATAGACTATGTGTTGGAAGCTGCTTGCCCTCCTGGTGTTCTTCCTCATACCTGGGTGTTCCCACTTCTGCCACGCTATCTTCTTTGACATGGTATCAAAGCACTTCAATGCTTATGGGTGAGTTGTTGTGGTAGAGTGCTGTGTTGAGGCAGAGCCCTGGTCATTTTTGAGGACAAGAGAGACGTGATAAGCCTGTGTTGAAGAATTCCTGGCTTGTCCTCCCTTCTACAGGCAGTTTTTAGTCACGATGTTGAAATTTTGCAAACAAATACTCTATATTACTCAATTTCACCGCTCTGAGTAATTTCAGATCTAAAAGACCTGGGTCTGCTATTTTTTGGCCGAATTTGATCATTTATGTCTCCAAATCGCCATTTTAAAATTCTTGTGAAGAAATCTGGCATATTGAAGTTGTGGAAGTTGCATCTGCTCAAGTCTATTGAAGACTATCTATCAAAGCTTGGAGGCTGAGGGAAGAAGACCTCTTTAAGGTTCTCAAGAGATTGGTTGCCACTTATAGTTGAAAAAGAGATATAGGTGCCTTGTTTCTGTACACTACACTTATTTTTCTTATTCATTTTACTGCAAGGATTGGCATAGCCCACCGCTATAGGGGTGGTAGACTTGTGCCTGGGGATAGATTTTCTTGCAAGAACATAAACTTATAGAGACAGTGGTTGATAGTGGTTGATGCCTTACTATGCATGAGGCTATGCTTATCTATTGTCATATTGCCGGGTGATCCTATGCTAGTGACATACTACTAGTGGATGCATCTTGGGGCCTGATATGGTCCATGGTTGATGCATGATTTTGCAGTGATATTTGAATATTTGAAATGGATCATATGCCTTTGATCTTGCTATGATACAGTGGCTAGTTTGAGGATCTTGATGCCTAGCAAGCGGTTGTACTTTTTATGCCTGATTCAGGTTACATATTGATTGTTGTTTGCTCATGCTATGAGCTGCTAGTGATTGACTGTTGGAATATTATGAGGCATTATTGGACACCTTGATTGCCATTATTGGTCTGTGTGGTGCTTTTCCTTGCCACTGAAAGGAGCAAAGTGCCATTTTGATTCTAGTTGATCAGTTGTGTAGTGTAACTGGAATTCTTGGACTGCAGTCAAAAGTGTGCATGTGGCTATTTTCAGTAGTAGATATCAAAAAATCCTTAAGGAATTTGGATCTACACTAAACTGGAAGTTTGTAGAGCCATGCACTGGATACATTTTTGCTTTTGATAGTATTTGCATCCAAGCTAAGGTGTGAAAGATATTGACAGTCCAAAACATTAAAAAGTTGCAGGAATTTGTTTTTTTGTAACTATGGCAAATGCAAGTGGGTTTGATAATATCATCCAGATTGTTGGTGAGAAATTAGATTACCATAACTATCCCATTTGGAAATTTAGAATGGATAAATTTTTGATTGGAAAAGGCTATTGGTATTTGATTACAGGTGATGAGAAAGAGCCTAATTTGCTAGAAAGAAATGCTACTACAAAACAATTTAAGAATCATAAAGCTTGGCTAGAAAGAGCACGGAGGATGCTTCACTGGTTTTCAATATCTATTTCAAATGCCATGGTTATGCAAATTCTGAACTGCAAATCTCCCAAGAATGCATGGGATATCTTGACAAGATATTATGGCACAACTATAAGTGCCAAGAAAATTCAGTTGAAGCAAAAGTTCAACAATATGTCAAGGTGGGGTACAACAATACAGGAGTACGTGACTGAAATCAAAACCATAGCTCATCAATTAGCTTCTATTGATGCTTCTGTGGATGATGATGACATGGTTGCAGTCACTTTGAATGGACTTGGTCTTGAATATAAGTCTTTTGACACTTCTATTTCAGTGAGGCTAGATATGCCAGATTTCAATGAGGTATTTCAATGAGGTGGTTGCTCTTTTGATCCATAAGGAAGTGAAGGTTGGGCTGAATATTGGTGCTAGTAGCTCCAAAAATAGAGATGTTGTTTTTTACTCTAATTAGAGAGGTAGAGGTGGTAGAGGCAAGAGTGCCTCTCATGGTAGAGGTATGTCAGATACACATCACAGGCTAGCCACCTCACCATGTGGATCATCCCAATAAGGACAAGGTATGCCATTACTATGGGAAGATTGGCCATATTGCCAAGGATTGCTTCAAGAAGCAAGCGAATGAAAGAGGAAGGGCAAATCAACAAGGTCATTTCGCTTCTTCAAGTCATACACATGACACACCCATAGACAGGTGTTTGCTATGATGTATGTACAAGATCATAAGCCTACTGATGGTGGCTTTGAGGATGTGTGGTACATAGATTTAGGAGCATCTAACCATATGACACTACATAGTGAGTGGTTTGAACAGATGACTCCTGGATTGCATGGATCTGTTTGCACCGGTGATGATACTCAGCATGACATTACTCATAAGGGTGTTGTACCTTTGGCTATGCATGATGGCCAGACTAAGAAATTGATTGATGTGTTGCACGTGCCTTCTATCATGAAGAATTTGATGTCTGTCAGCCAAATGGATGAGCAAAACTTGCAAGTGCAGTTTAATAAGCATCATTTTTTCATTGAAGAATTTGATAATGGCTGTAAACTTATTGCAAAAGGAAAAAGACAAGGAAGAATGTTCATTTTAGATGTAGGCATACTGGAATTGAAGGTTGCCATGTTCACCCATGGTACGGGTGTTGTTTAGGACTTGGAAATTTGGCACAAATGCATTGGTCATATTAATATTTAGAAGCTGAAAAATATGTAGCATAAAGGCATTGTTGTTGGCCTACCAAAGTTTAAGTATAATGCTTTGGAGCATGTATGTCCTACATGCCACTTTGGGAAGCAATCTAGGTTGCCATTTACTAGGCATATGCGGGAATGTAAAAGAATCTTGCAGTTGATTCACACTAATGTTTGGGGTCCAATTCAGACTACCTCGATGGGAGGTTCATCATATTATGTCACATTTATTCATGATTTTCGTCGGTATACATGGCTGTATTTTTTGAAACATAAGAATGAGGTCCTGCCTACCTTCAAGCATTTCAAGCAACATGTTGAAAAGGAGTTTGGGTCATATATCACATGCTTGAGATTAGATAATGAAGGTGAATATCTGTCAAATGAATTTGATGACTTCTTGGCATATCATGGGATTAGATGGGAGCTTACATGCCCATATACACCACAGCAGAATGGAGTGGCTGAACGTAAGAATGGGGTGATTGGTTTGTGTGGTAGAGCCATGTTGAATGAAAAGAACTTACCTGATTATTATTGGGTAGAAGCACTTGCAACTGCAGTGTATGTGCTGAATCGCACTCCTACTGCTGGCATTCATATGCTCACACCATATAAGAAATTGTATCGACAAAAGCCTGACGTCAGTCATTTAAAAGTGTTTGGCAGCTTGGCATATGTGCATATACCAGATGAGAAGAGGAGAAAATTAGATCCGAAGGCTGAAAAATGTGTGTTTATAGGCTATGCTCAAGACCCTGGAAAGGCTATAAGTGTTACAATCCCTCTACTAGGAAGACTTTGATCAGTCGTGATGTTATTTTTTATGAGATGGGATCTTGGTATGGCAAACCTGATATAGTGGTTCCACATCAAGCCTCGGATGCTCAATCGAATGATAAAAATCAACCACATACTACTTCTATGTCAGGACCTATAGCTAGTGGTGATTCCACTGTGAGTCCTTGGTCACGTAGTGTGAAGATAGTGGGAGAGAGGGAAGGAGTCTCACTTGCAGCTTTCTCACATACACAATGGGGGAATACACACAAAGGTGGAGGCTGAAAACAGTTTTCCTCTTCTTAGATGTGAAAGCCAAAAAAACTCAAGTACAAAGAAATAGAAGAACCCTATATGTGGGTCTCAAACCAAAATCAACTAACTAAGGTGGCTTACTAAATGAGCCACAAACTAGAGTAGATAAGGATAGCTGTCATCCAGCTATTATTTGTGGGCGGTGTACCAACCGCATCTCCAGCTAACAAGTCGGTGACATAAATACACAACGGTCACCCTGGCATATCGCGAGTGGAGCTCGATATCTCAACACTCCCCCTCGAGCTCAATCCCAATTCCTGCACACCAAGCAGGTCTCTGAACTTGCGTAGCTTCTCTGTGCCCAATGCTTTCGTGAATATGTCAGCTACCTGATCCTCTGTGCTGACATAAACTAGATGAATAAGACCTAGTAAAACCTTCTCCCACACATAGTGATAATGCATGTCAATGTGCTTTGTTCTAGCATGAAAGACTGGGTTCTTTACCAAGTGTATACTGCTCATGTTGTCACAATAAATGACAAATGGCCCATCTGTAGACTGATGCATATCATAAAGTAGCTTATGCAACCAAGCTACCTCACATGCAGCCATTGTTGCACCCCTGTACTCAGCCTCTATGCTCGACAAGGCAACTGTAGGCTGTTTCTTGCTGCTCCAAGTGACTGCAGCACTCCCAAAAGAGAACACATATCCACTGGTAGATCGTCTATCAGAAATGCTACCAGCCCAATCAGCATCAGTGTATCCATGCAACTGTATCTGAACCCCAGCCTCATAAAATAGTCCATATTGCAGTGTGGACTTCACATACCTGAGTATGCGTCTAGCCGCATCCAAATGCGGTTTCCTTGGAGCCTGCATAAACTGACTTACCAATCCAACAGCATAGCTTAAATCTGGCCTGATAATAGTCATATAAATCAAACTTCCTACTATGCGTCTATACATAGTAGGGTCTTCCAAAAGCTCACCTGCATCTGTGCTCAACTTCACATTCTGCTCCAAAGGAACTAAAATAGGCTTACAGCCTGTCATCCCATATTTGGACAGCATGTCCAATCCATACAGCCTCTGCAACAGTTGTATCCCACATGTTGATTTAATTACCTCAATGCCCAAGAAATAACGCAGCTCTCCCAAATCCTGCATCTCAAACTTCTGCCTCAATAGCATTTTCACATGAAGTATATCTTCATCACTATCACCTGTGATGATCAAATCATCAACATAAAATACTCCAAAAAGGTGAGGAAAGAATAAAAAATGAGAGAATACCCGTTTTTCTCACTCCTTCCAAGCAGATTTAGGTCACAACTTTGGTTTCTAAAAGAGAGTGAAATAACTAGAGAATGAATAGAAGAGAAGAGGGATGAACAGAGCTTTGACAGAAGTTTCTCTGAGAGATTTTCAAATGTGGAAGAAAAACATGAGCAAAGAGGAGAGAGAATGCTTAAGCAAAAGTGGAAAAAAGATATTTTGAAACCAACTGCTAGAAAGTGGCGGGAATGAATGTTTCAAACGTTTTGGAAGAGAGAGAACATTCGATTGCAAAGGCGAACTTATGTTGATCTTGCAGGGCGATCAACACTTGGTTGTAACATGAAAATCCGTCTAGAAAGCTATACGCTTCCTTTTCAGCTACTCTTTCTAGAACATTTTTCGTGAATGGCAAGGGGTAGTGGTCACATCATGTACTAGCATTAACCTTTTTCAAATCGACACATACTCTAATTTTTCCTTTTTTTTAAAGGACAATCATGATGGGTGATACCCAGTCTATATGCTCAATCTCATAGATAAATCCTACATCAATGAGTTTTTGGATTTCTTCCCTCACTATGAGTGCGTATTTAGGATTCATAGGGTAGGGGCATTGATGTATTGGCCTAGCATCGTCTAGCATGGGAATTGTGTGCTGCACTACTGTGGCAGGCACCCCTTTCATGTCGGTGTACTTCTAGGCCATGCAGTCCTTGTTCTCTTGTAGGAGAGCTATTAAGATATTCTCCTCATTGGGGGTGAGGTCATCGATGACAAATATAGGTTGGGGATCCTACCCTTCGGAGGCTAGGTTTACCTCCTTGGCTAGCCCATCATACCCTTGAGAACATCCATCTTCCTGAGACCTTTTGGCATGCTCTCTTTTCAGCTTGTAGCAATCCTTTTTCATATGGCCCTTCTTGCCACAGTGGTAACACTCAATGTTCCGTGCCCTGGATTTGCTACGAGACTTCCCTCTTTCTTGGGACTTCCCCCTGAACTGTGATCTACCCCTTTGCACATTTAAGATTGCATCTTGCTTGTTGCTGTCCATAAACTTCCGTCTAATCTCCTCGGCCAACAGGCTACCCACAACATCATCAAATTTCAGTACTTCACCAGGTGTATAGTTACTGACAGCTGTACAGAAGGTATCCCATGAGGATGGCAATGAACATAAGAGAAATATTGCCTTAGTCTCCGCATCAAAATTCATCTTTTAAGCCTGAAGCTGGCTGAAAATAATATTGAATTCATTTGAGTGAGAAGCAATGGAGACCCCTTCCTTCATCTGTAGCTCAAACAACCTCTTCATGAGGTAAACTTTATTAGAAGCAGTTTCCTTTTCATAAGTGGCACACAATTTTTTCCACAAATCTTCCGTAGTCTGCTCATTTAGTCTGCTCATTTACTACTATGAAATAAACTGACTCTGCAAGATGAAGTCTAATAGTAGATTTTGCTAATGCACCCAACTCATTCCAACCATCGTCAGACATATTTGAAGGCTTAGCTTCAATCCCTGCCAAGGGTTTAATCTGCTTCTTTTGAATAAGCACATCCCTTATTTATTCTTTCCACAAAGAAAAGTTTGTCCCATCAAACTTTTTAATGCTAAAAAACTCCTTTTCAGACATGGAAGAGGATGCCATGATGCAAATGAAGCAAAAATCCCAAATGTTAGTGCCTACAAGAGAGAATCACACCAAATACCAGGTGCACCCAAATGTGTATGCCACAATTGAGTGAAATATCACCAAAATATATGTCTCAAAGCATCTGACTCATGTGCATAGACTATGCATCCATATGAGCAAATCTGGCCCAAAAGAAAATGCCAACTGCAATGGCAATCCAAAATGCCAATAAGTGCCAAATGACTCATGCATAAACACCGTCCACTGGCATATGCATTAATAATATCTCATCCAAGACAGAATAGCACTATCAGTGCATCACCTGCAATGTGTCAAAGCTGTCCCTGAGCATAAAATAGCATCCATGTGCAAAGTGTCCATAAAAGCCTATCAGTGCATCCAATAAGGACCGCAATGCATCCAAATGGCCTATAAATCATCCACTACAACCCAATGCACACCACGAATGAGCACACACTGCTCAAATCACAACTAGAGTGATCTGCATAAGGTATGCTCAAGAAATCATAGTCCCATGGTAATGACCGCTACTGAAAATAGAACCTGAGATGCCTCAAAACATGGGCGCCATTGCATAATCGGACTGAGCAAGAAAATCTACAAACATCTCTCTTCTGTCGGAACTCCAAAATCCCAACCGATGAGTGAGAAATGGGAGTCAACACTTATCCACTGCCATGTGGCATAAATCTAAGGTTTCAAAACCTTAGAATGAAAAATGCATAACAAAGAGACGAAATCGAATACACAGGGATCTATAACTCTGAAAACCCTTCACCAAATCGTGCAAGAACTGACAAGTAGAGGTCTTTAGACGTCCGAAACGCAATGGGATAGACGGTTTTGGAAACCGTGGTCTCAATCACTGGGTCCAACACATAGACTGAAAAACGTTTTTGGAAACAGAGCTGTTTGTAAACTCCGCCAGAGTGTGAATGATGAGAAACATAGAAGTTTTAGGATCTCCTGAGTCCACCGGAACTGACAGATCTGCAAATGGTTGCTCCAAACTTGAGTTCCAACACCCGGGCAGAAAAACACAGAAACTGACACAGTGAGTCAGAAATCCAATAAAATGATCCCAGATTCAAGAATGAAGGTGTTTCCAAGCTCCTGAAGTGAAGTGGATACCAAAAGCATGTAATAGTTGCCTCTACAAGTCAATACGGAGTCTTTGTCATCGAACGGAACACGGAAAAGCTCAAAAAACGACTTTTTCTTTGAAAACACTTAATAGGCTCTCAAAACCACTTCGCAAGCAAGAATGGAAGAGGGAGAGAGAGAAACAGAGAGCCACACAAGTTTTGGTGGGTGTAGAACCACCCTAATCTTCTATTTCATTCATTTATATATGTGTTTGAGTATTGTACATAACTGGGGTAAAGGCACAGTGACCTTTAACCCCCACACATTTGCATGCTACTCAACAGACATAGGCACCTGGTGATCATGGTCGTAGAGCTGCCTTACCCATCGCGGCAATGCCCTTTCCGTTGGTGTAACAACAAGTTGGTAACTTATACCTTAATCATTTGACATTTCCTCCTCCTTTATAGCTCCTGGAACTACGTTTAAAGATTATGTAGGTTCAATTAGATATGAGTCTTTATAAATCCCAATGGTGCCAAAATACACTACCTCATGCATGGATGAGACAAATTAATATGTATTATGTTGTGTATATGAAATATGTATGTAGCTATTTGGAAGTTATATTTACTTCTTGGACATTACATCACATTTGAAAACAATCAGACATAATTCCATGTGATCACTTGTATTTATTATTTACATAGGATGGGAGTTGGCAACTTGAACCCCCAAGTAATACATGCTTTGATGGAATACTCCAAGTAACATTTTGGGAAGGTTCTACTCTTAGGTATTGCTTATATTTAGAGCTAGATTGATTTTTTAATTCAATTAATAACTTTGACTCATGAATAATCTCGGGGGGGTCACTATGTATAAACCCTCTATATCACGTGCGTTCAAGGCCTATTTCTAAAATCCCTTATCTATAAATTTTTCATTAATAAAATGTACCCCTTTTCTATACAAATCTGTAAATTTTTTTCAAAACTATTAAATAGTCCCTTATGTATATTTATTTCTGTAAATTTTGGAAATTAAAAAAATCCTTCTGTTGAACTCACGTGATAGGGTTACATATGATGAGTGACCCCCCCGAGTGAGTAATATAAGTTAGAGGGGATATTATAATTGAATATGTATTTAAAAACTTTGCTTTTATAAAATTTGTCAATTATATAACATTTTTTAAAGGTGATCTTCAAATGTACCAAAGATTTGGATGTAATAAACACAATGCATCATTTTTAAATTTAAATTATGTGGAAATCAAGCATACAAAGATTCAGTAAGAAGACAGGATAAGACGGGTGGAGAAAAAATGTTCAACTTTCTTTATTAAAAGAAGTGAATTAAAGCTTTTGAAGGTTCAAATATCCATCAAGACCCGATGAATGATATCCATATCATATCTTGACGTTTGGCATCCAAAAGTAAAAGTATTTGAGCATCTAAAAGAAGCAACACTTGTAGATCAATTGCACCATAAGCATACAACATGTCCATGCATATCCATGCTATTGAATTGAGGTACAATGAGATTATTATGGGCATACATATGTATAATATCAATGATTCTTGTATAAGGCTCGGGGGGGTCACTCATCATATGTAACCCTATCACGTGAGTTCGACAGAAGGATATTTTTTATTCCTAAAATTTACAGAAATAAATATACATAAGGGACTATTTAAAATAGTTTTGGAAAAAATTTACAGATTTGTATAGAAAAGGGGTACATTTTATTAGTGAAAAAATTTACAGATAAGGGATTTTAAATAGAGGCCTTGAACGCACGTGATATAGAGGGTTTATACATAGTGACCCCCCCGAGGTATAAGGTATCAATTATTTGTAATTACAAATTGTCTCTAAAAGTTTAAGAGTGACATTTGTTCTTATTGGTTTTAGTGTAAACACTAAAACAATAACTAGAGAAGGACATAATACATAAGAAATAAATATGATTGAATTTATGTAATAGATCAATATATGCATATGCATGCAAAAGTGAAAGGGATGCGCATGGGACATATATAAACCATGAATAGAATTTGTAGATCACACTACAAGGCATAGGCCATTTTCCGACGGAAATACCGACGCTTTTTACATTAAAATTTTTTTTTTTCACGGGCGCAAAGGTCGCTATAAAAGTCGTTAAAATCGTCGGAAAAGGAGCGTCGCTATAAACCGTCGCTATATAGCGACGCTGTTAATCGTCGCTATATAGCGACGATGTAAACGTCGCTATATAGCGACGATATAAACGTCGCTATATAGCGACGATGTAAACGTCGCTATATAGCGACTCTGTTAATCGTCGCTATATAGCGACACTGGTAAACGTCGCTATATAGCGACGATTAACAGAAGGTAAAAAAAATGGTTAGTGGGGCTAAACAGGGCCAAAAGGAAGCCCTGTTTAGCCCCACTAACAATTTTTTTTTTTTTGTAATTACAAAAGAAAGTTTTTTATAACAAAATTTCCCTTGCTTGCAGGGTGATACAAAATTGTTCTTGTGAACGATGAGGAAGAAATGCATATACATATACAACTGTGTTTGAAACAAAATTACCCTGTGAAAGGGCGATACAAAATGGCTCTAACGAGCGGATATGAAAAATGCTACTACCACTACTAATCCGAATCCGAATCCGAATCGTCTTGTTGGGCTGTTCCCTGGTCCTCGGCACCTGCATCTTCTCCCTCGTCCCCGACACCTCCGTCTTCTCCTTCGTCATCGGCACCTGCGTCCGATCCTTGCCCCTGTTGATCGCTCGTCTCTGATGATGGGACGCTTGAGCTTTGACCCTGAGAGTGAACCATATAAATCGAAAATTAGATTGGAACTTAAATTAAAAAGTGAGATTACAAGCAGGAGTAAACTTATACCGTGCGAGCAGCCACCTCAGCCCAATCGACTGTCGCTCCCATTGCCTCTTGCTCAATGAACCACGGCTTGGTTCCTATCCGAAATGCGCGCCGCGTCTCTGCATCCGTAGGAAGACGACCCATCGCAGCTTGCTGTGGATCCAATTTACGAGAGTTAGAGTTAGCTAAAGTGCATGTAATATGTAAGTAAAACAAATAGAACAATACATTAAATGGAAAGAAGTAAACTTACCACGGTTGCCTCGAACGCATACCGTCCACCTGCACCAAAGTGCGAAGTACCTACGACATCCAGCCGTCTCTTTGCAGCCCTCCTATGACCCTCGAACATTTCAGGATGGTCCCTATGTTGCTTCTTGAAGTACTTCCAATCAGCTTTGTCTGCCCAGCTGGGTTTAGACAACCCCTTTGTAATGGAAGTACGCATGGTTGATCTGCGATGCTTTAGGACCAAACCCATGCGCTCGAGCATATAACTGTTATTAAACTCCACATTTGGCGGATTAGGAAATCTGAGTTTTAACTCATCGATCACCGCCTGCTTCTTTTGGCCATCTTGATACCGCCAATCGATATTTATGCCGCTCTTGAAGTGATGACTCATCAACCGCCTCATGGTGGCCATCACTGCTTTGCCCTTTTTGTCTTCTATTATCTCTCCGGCAGATGTGATTTGATAGGAGAGATCCCCTGATGAGTAAGGGGGACTGACGGTAGCAGAGTCTGAAGGAGTGGAAGCTACGCGACCGCTTCCGGATCGAGGAGTAGCTGTGGGAGTAGGAGAGGGAAAGGGACCTGACTGATACTGTGTCTCCGGACCAAGTGGAGACCTAAAGGAGCATGAGTGTGCTGACTCGTCTACATCTCCTGAGTCAGCACAACATGAGCCGCCCATCCTACTCTTCCTTCCCTTGCGGGAGGCATGCGCAGGTGATGATCCCGCGGTCGAAGGGGCGCGAGGGGATGGCTGGGCTGTACGTCCACCCGTCGGTGTAGGGGAAGGAATTGCGGAGGTCCTCTGAGAGAGCAGAGAGAAGAATCTCGCTGCCTCCTCATCGCTCATCTGCGCTACAAACTCGTCGGGAGTCCCAACAAAGCCATGCGCGGCTAGCAAAGGAGTCCCCTGAGGGGTAGTCGCAGTGCTACGTGGAAGAGGGGTCGGACCAGGGGTAGTCACAGTGCTAGGACCGAGAGGAGTCGGACCAGGGGTAGTCCTCGGGGTAGTCGCCTGAGAGGAATCAAAGTCCTCTGGAGCATATAGATCGTGAGCTCTCCTCCTGCGAGGCTGTCCGTACTCGTCCGATGAGCGACGTGATCCCATGTCTAACATAGACACAAACACGAAAACAGAAAACAAATAAACAAACATGAGCATTCTCATAGGCATAGGCATAGGCAAGAAGAAAGAAGAGGGAAAGGAAAGAAGAGGGAAAGGAAAGAGGGAAAGAAGAGGGAAAGATAAGAGGGAAAGAAGATGTAAAGGAAAGAAAAGAATGAGAACAAGGAAATAGAGAATGAGAGAAAGGGAAAGAGATGAGGGAAAATAGAGAATGAGAGAAGGGGGAAATGAGAGAAGGGGGAAATAGAGTGGGAAATAGAGAATGAGCTTATGCAGAAATAGAGAATGAGCTTATGCTTCTCTCATTCTCTATTTCCACATAAGCTCACGCATGTGCATGAGCTTATGCGGAAACTTAAGCATAAGCTCATGCACATGCATGAGCATAAGCATGAGAAGGATGAGTTTCCGCATGCTTATGCTCATGCGGAAAAAGAGAAGGAGCTTATGCAGAAAAAGAGAAGGAGAGAAGCATCTCTCATTCTCTATTTCCGCATAAGCTCCTTCTCTTTTTCCGCATGAGCTTATGCTTATGCTCATGGGTGAGCATGAGCTTATGCTCATGTTTCCGCATATGCGAAAATAGAGGAGGAGAGAAGCATAAGCTTCTCTCATTCTCTATTTCCGCATATGCTCACGCAAAAGAGAAAGAGAAAGAGCTTATGCGGAAAAAGAGAAAGAGCTTATGCGGAAAAAGAGAATGAGATCCGCATATGCTTCTCTCATTCTCTATTTCCGCATAAGCTCCTGCGGAAACTTCCGCATAAGCTCATGCTCATGAATAAGCATAAGCTCATGCTTATGCTCATGCGGAAATAGAGAAGGAGCTTATGCGGAAAAAGAGAAGGAGCTTATGCAGAATAAGAGAAGGAGCTCATGCGGAAACTTGCGGAAACTTGCATGCAGAATAAGAGAAGGAGCTTATGCGGAAAAAGAGAATGAGAGAAGCATATGCTTCTCTCATTCTCTATTTCCGCATAAGCTCTTGCGGAAACTTACGCATAAGCTCATGGACATGAATGAGCATAAGCATGAGCTTATGCTTATGCTCATGCATAAGCATAAGCATAAGCTCATGCTTATGCTCATGCGGAAAAAGAGAAGGAGCTTATGCGGAAAGAGAGAAGGAGCACTTGCGGAAACTTGCGGATAAGCTCTTGCGGAAACTTGCGGATAGCTTATGCTTATGCTTATGCTTATGCTTATGCTTGCGGAAACTTGCAGAAACTTGCGGAAACTCATGCTTATGCTCATGCGGAAATAGAGAAGGAGCATAAGCATGAGCATAAGCATAAGCATAAGCATAAGCATGAATGAGCATAAGCATGAGCTTATGCTTATGCTTATGCATAAGCATAAGCATAAGCTCATGCTTATGCTCATGCGGAAACTTGCGAAGGAGCTTATGCGGAATGAGAGAAGGAGCTTATGCGCAAAAAGAGAAGGAGCTTATGCGGAAAAAGAGAAGGAGCACTTGCGGAAACTTGCGCATAAGCTCTTGCGGAAACTTGCGCATAAGCTCATGACAAGCTCCTTCTCTCATTCCGCATAAGCTCCTTTATGCATAAGCATAAGCATAAGCTCATGCTTATGCTCATGCGGAAATAGAGAAGGAGCTTATGCGGAATGAGAGAAGGAGCTTATGCGGAAAAAGAGAATGAGAGAAGCATACGCTTCTCTCATTCTCTATTTCCGCATAAGCTCTTGCGGAAACTTACGCATAAGCTCATGCGGAAGAATGAGCATAAGCATGAGCTTATGCTTATGCTTATGCATAAGCATAAGCATAAGCTCATGCTTATGCTCATGCGGAAAAAGAGAGGGAGCTTATGTGGAAAAAGAGAAGGAGCACTTGCGGAAACTTGTGGATAAGCTCTTGCGGAAACTTGCGGATAAGCTCTTGCGGAAGCATGAGCATAAGCATGAGCTTATGCTTATGCTTATGCATAAGCATAAGCATAAGCATAAGCTCATGCTTATGCTCATGCGGAAATAGAGAAGGAGCTTATGCGGAATGAGAGAAGGAGCTTATGCGGAGAAAGAGAATGAGAGAAGCGTATGCTTCTCTCATTCTCTATTTCCGCATTAGCTCTTGCGGAAACTTACGCATAAGCTCATGCGGAAGAATGAGCATAAGCATGAGCTTATGCTTATGCTTATGCATAAGCATAAGCATAAGCTCATGCTTATGCTCATGCGGAAAAAGAGAGGGAGCTTATGCGGAAAAAGAGAAGGAGCACTTGCGGAAACTTGCGGATAAGCTCTTGCGGAAACTTACGCATAAGCTCTTGTGGAAGCATGAGCATAAGCATGAGCTTATGCTTATGCTTATGCATAAGCATAAGCATAAGCATAAGCTCATGCTTATGCTCATGCGGAAATAGAGAAGGAGCTTATGCGGAATGAGAGAAGGAGCTTATGCGGAAAAAGAGAATGAGAGAAGCGTATGCTTCTCTCATTCTCTATTTCCGCATAAGCTCTTGCGGAAACTTACGCATAAGCTCATGCGGAAGAATGAGCATAAGCATGAGCTTATGCTTATGCTTATGCATAAGCATAAGCATAAGCTCATGCTTATGCTCATGCGGAAAAAGAGAGGGAGCTTATGCGGAAAAAGAGAAGGAGCACTTGCGGAAACTTGCGGATAAGCTCTTGCGGAAACTTACGCATAAGCTCTTGCGGATGAATGAGCATAAGCATGAGCTTATGCTTATGCTTATGCATAAGCATAAGCATAAGCATAAGCTCATGCTTATGCTCATGCAGAAATAGAGAAGGAGCTTATGCGGAATGAGAGAAGGAGCTTATGCGGAAAAAGAGAATGAGAGAAGCGTATGCTTCTCTCATTCTCTATTTCCGCATAAGCTCTTGCGGAAACTTACGCATAAGCTCATGCGGAAGAATGAGCATAAGCATGAGCTTATGCTTATGCTTATGCATAAGCATAAGCATAAGCTCATGCTTATGCTCATGCGGAAAAAGAGAAGGAGCTTATGCGGAAAAAGAGAAGGAGCACTTGCGGAAACTTGCGGATAAGCTCTTGCGGAAACTTGCGGATAAGCTCTTGCGGAAACTTACGCATAAGCTCTTGCGGAAACTTATGCATAAGCTCTTGCGGATGAATGAGCATAAGCATGAGCTTATGCTTATGCTTATGCATAAGCATAAGCATAAGCTCATGCTTATGCTCATGCGGAAAAAGAGGAGCACTTGCGGAAACTTGCGGATAAGCTCTTGCGGAAACTTACGCATAAGCTCTTGCGGAAACTTACGCATAAGCTCTTGCGGATGAATGAGCATAAGCATGAGCTTATGCTTATGCTTATGCATAAGCGTAAGCATAAGCATAAGCATAAGCATAAGCTCATGCTTATGCTCATGCGGAAAAAGAGAAGGAGCTTATGCGGAATGAGAGAAGGAGCTTATGCGGAAAAAGAGAATGAGAGAAGCATATGCTTCTCTCATTCTCTATTTCCGCATAAGCTCTTGCGGAAACTTACGCATAAGCTCATGCTCATGAATGAGCATAAGCATGAGCTTATGCTTATGCTTATGCATAAGCATAAGCATAAGCTCATGCTTATGCTCATGCGGAAATAGAGGAGGAGCTTATGCGGAATGAGAGAAGCATAAGCATAAGAGAATAAGAGGGATGCAGAAATAGAGAATAAGGGGGAAAGGAAAGAGAGAAGGGAAAAGAGAGAGGGGGAAAGAGAGAATAAGAGAAGAGGGAAAAAAGAGAAGGGGGAAAATGAGAAAAAGAGAAGGGGAAAGAGAGGGTTCCTACGCCCATCACTGCAGCTAGCGCTTAAGGCGCTAGCTGCAGGCAAATGCAAATAACAAAAAGCTTAAATGGAAAGAAGAGGAAGCACTTACCTATAAAAGTATGTCCCGCTCGGTGTAGTGGACTAAAGAGAGACTATGTCCCGCTCGGTGTAGTGGACTGGCCCTACAAAAGAGAGAAAACAACCCATTTTTTCAAATAAGATGTTAGTGGAAAGAGGAGATCACAAAAGCAACTTCTTGAAAGGAGACAAGGAAAGAGAAGATTGAGGAGACAAGGAAAGGAGGAGATTGAGGAGAAGAGAAGGAAGAGAAATACATAAAGAAGAGGTGAGTTTCTTTCTTTCTTTCTTGAAATTTCGTTTTTTGTTTGAATCCTTTCTAATCAAGCATGAAAACTAGTTTAAAACTTTAGCAATACAAGTAGAAACACTCACAAAACCAAAGCTAACAAACAAACAACCTACATTGTTGAAAAAAACTCACCTTTTGAAGAACTTTCTTTCTGGAAACCAAAGAGGGAAAAAGGAGAGAGAGGGTGCACAAGAGGTAGGAGGAGGGTGAGGAGTGGGAAATAGGGTAGGAGGTTGCTTGGAATAGATGGGAGGTCAGTGAAAATAGGTGGGAGGAGATTTTGGAGAGCTTAGTTTAGAGATTAGGAAAGCTTTGAGCAAAACGCCGCGGGTTTCGGCGTTTCGGGTTTTAACCCACAGCGTCGCTATATAGCGACGCTTATTCGTCGCTATATAGCGACGTTTTTAATTGAAAACGTCGCTATATAGCGACGCTTTCAATTAAAATCGTCGCTATATAGCGACGGAACAGCGCGTCGCTATATAGCGACGCTTACTGTTTGTTTTTTAATGAGGCCTCTTGTGACTCAAACATGCTATGCCTATAATTGTCAATATCTCCTCTTACTACACAGCCTTACTATATAGGATTTTTTGTTTCAATCCTTACTATATAGCGATGTCATTCTTTTTATATAGCCTCAAGAGAAGCTCAAATTAAACATGCTATGCTCATAATTGTGTACATCTCCTCTTCATGCTTATGTTTTGGTTTTATAAGTGTAGATGGAAGGGACGAGTGGAAGCTCATCCGATGATGCGCCAACGCCCGGGAGCACGAAGTGGCTTACGGAGAGGTTATATTGTCATTGCACTCATTGCAAGCGAGAAGTACGACATCAACGTCGTATTATCATGCGCCACTTGCGGATGTATGGGGAGGAGCCGGAACCAGTACCCCCCGTTGGTGTTGCACATGTTGATGGATCATCGGTAAGTCAAAGCTATTTAAGTTCGCAATCTTATTGTATACCCGGAATTAGAAGATCTTCTATTTACACGAATGAGCTTATGACAGGATGACGAGGGTGACGAGGGTACACATATACCTTCTCACTTTCAACAAGACTATAGTCTCCCAGATGACGACGAGGGTATGGTCGACATGATGGATTCCATTTTTAGGGGCACTACATCCCACGTACACGTGATGTCAGAGTCTGAGGTGAAAATGCGAGAGTTGCAATCAAAACAATTGTACGAGGGTGCCAGGATGTCTAAACTACGTGCTTGTCTCTCAATCTTGAATCTACAAGTACAGTATGGGTGGTCGGATACAAGTGTCTCGGCCTTAATGAGGTTAGCCCTTGCATTAATTTGATTGACTCATTATTTGGATATTGTTTGTTTTGAGAATCATCATTTGGATAGTGTCTTTGTCATAGGTTGCTCCAAAAGATGTTGCCTGCACCAAATACCATGCCCGCATCAAGAGATGAAGCGAAAAAGATGCTAACAATGGTGGGTATGGATTATGATACCATCCATGCTTGCCGTAATGATTGTATTCTCTTTCGTCGTGAGCATGGAGATTTGGCTAGTTGTCCAAAGTTGGGGAACAACGATATAGAGGTGACTTGCAGGGTGAGAGGATACCGGTAAAGGTCTTAAGACACTTTCCCATCATTGCAAGAATACAACACATGTTTCGATGCAAATCCATAGCGGAGTTGATGACATGGCATGCATCTCATCGGTCCACTGATCACACATTGAGGATTCCCGCAGATTGTGCGGCTTGGAAGCACATAGATAATCAGTGGCCGGACTTTGCGAGAGAGCCACGCAACTTACATCTTGGGCTAGCCATGGACGGCGTGAATCCTTTCGGGTTACGCTCGACATCTTGGTCGACATGGCCCATAGTCGTGGTGAATTACAATATCCCACCATGGCTAACAATAAAAAAGGGACACCTCATGCTTGCACTACTTGTGCCAGGAAAGTACAAGGCAAGAAACATGGACGTGTACATGGCACCTTTGATAGAGGAGTTACAGATATTATGGAGAGGAGTGCAGGTCTTTGATATTTCCAGAGCTCCTAGGCATACCAATGATATTTCCGTCAGGGGTATCTTGATGTGGACCATGCATGACTACCCAGGATATGGAGAGTGCGCAGGTACGTGGTTATGTCTTTACATGTACAATGAGGGATTATGCTTTTTTTACTCTCTTTTGCACGCATGTCTTGTACTAACATATTCATGCACGCGTGCAGGGCTTGCTACAAGTGGGTACCATGCTTGTCCTGTTTGTGGACCCGCTCTGAAATCGCTTGCACGCTACTCCAAACACATGAGGAAAAATGTTTATGAAGGTCATGCTCGATACCTTCCGCTCGACCATCTCGCACGTGGAGGTCAGCTTGATCCACCACCATCATATTTAAAAGCAAGTGATTGGATTCAAGCTTGGAGGGAGAATGGAGAGGAACCTCCTCCTGGTATGAAGAGGCTATCGATCTTTCACGAGCTTCCTTATTGGGGTCAGTTACAAATCAATCATCTCTTGGATCCCATGCATATCTTTAAGAATGTGGGGGCTACCATTTGGGCACACTTGGTTGGTTCCAAGGACTCGAGAGGAGTGCGAGAAGACTTGCGTGCTATGAATAGGATGTCTCGTTTGTGGCCCCAAGTGCATGCTTCAGGAAAAGTTGTCCTCCCGAAAGCAACGTGGATCCTCTCTACGAGGGAGGAGGCAGCGATCAAGGCAGACATTGCCTCTTTTCAAACACCGACAGGGTACATGCATTGCTTGAAAGGAGCATTTTCAAAGGACAATAAGCTTAGTGGCCTCAAGTCCCATGATTGGCACAAGGTCTTACAGGTATTCTAAGTAGAATTAGTGTACCGATAATAGTGATGCATTAGCGTAATTATTATTATGTTATATTGTTGACATGATTTCATTGTTGCTTTGATAGTTCATCCTTCCAATTACAATAAAAGGGTGCTTACAAGAAGATGTTAGAAATGCTATATTCAAGATCTGTGGTATTGTGAGGTATGCTTACTATCAATTCGCATTATCTATTTTCTTCATGGACATGTGAAATAGGTGGATATCTCAAATATCTTACATATGCATGGACATGTGAAATAGGTGGATATCTCAAAAAGAGATCTCTATATCGAGCATCGAGAAGGCTAGGGTGGAATCCATCGAAGCCGTATGCTTGCTTGAGAAGCACTTTCCCTCAAGCATTATGACAACTCAAGTCCACTTGCTTGTGCACATAGTTGATGAGGTGGCTATAGCAGGTACCGTTCATAATCGATGGATGTTTTTTCTCGAGCGGTTTATGAAAACTTTAAAGGGGTTTGTAAGACAAAGAGCAAGACCAGAAGCAAGCATGGCAGAGGGATGGCTTGTGCAAGAGTCATTAGTATATATCACAGAGTTTCTTGCATCCACGGATCCTGATATGCCGCAAGCTTGGCACAACAAGGATGATGATCGCATCATTGGCGAGGTCCCCCAAGAAAAAGGGATTGAAAGAAAGATGAGCGAAGAGCAAATGGAGAAATTCAATAAGTTTTGTATCCTCAATAGCCCTGAGATGCAGAAGTGGATTGAGAGATATGAAGTGGCCAAAGCAGAAAGAATAAATGCAAGGACGAGATTCAGAGTAATGTACAGGCGATCACAACCATATCCACGAGATCTGGCTCTTCTCCCTACTCACATGTCACTTGATTGGCTACAACTAGCTATACGTAAAGCCGAACGTGATGGAGAGACAATAAACGAGCGCGAGCGGGAGTTATCATCTGGATGTATGGTGCATGTAAGTTTCTTATCTCTTGATGTAATTAAGTAATTATTTGTGGCAATATATGCTATAAAATAGGTGCATCTTCATTGTTTTAATGATGCTCTTTTACAGTACAAAAAGTACAGTGCATTATGGTCATATGGACGACATTTTTGCATAGAACGCATCGATTCAAAGAGAGTCACGTATGATTGTGGAGTCATGGCTAACTTCACACAAGATAGCCGAGCAAGTGCTTCGGATACCAATCTTCTCTCCTCACAGTTGGATTATTGTGTGGAACCATACGCGACATCTATGAAATTGATTTCAGACGATTTACTATTTTCATTCTTGATGTAAAATGGTTTAGAACTACTTACAACGGTCCCCATGCAACTGTGAGAAAAGATGGTAGCGGTCTCTTTGCAATAGACTCCACCAAACATTGGACCGATGAAAGTGATACTTTTGTTCTTCCCGAGCACTGTGAGCAGGTGCATACTAATGATTTAATTAGTCGAAGCTTTCGTTTTTTAAGTCCATTGATATATATATAATTGACGACATTTGGCACGTGATTTTTCATCTTCAATATAGGTGGTTTTTCATCCGGATCGTTCTGATCCAAGATGGTGGTACGTGATCCAAGTTGCACCACGAAGTAAGCATATTTTTGAAGATCGAGATGTGGATATGGAGATGCCACTACCAAATCCGGATCCAATTGATGAATCTAGAGAAGAAGATATAGATCACCATATGAGGCAAGAGGAAGATGCCCATAATGACATCGCACGGGAGGAGGATGGAGATCACGATATTGACGAGGAAGACAACAATCGTCAAGATCAATCACCACACTTAAGCTTAATTGAAGAAGATGATCAAATACTTTTAGGTGAACGTACGATGCTAGAGTACGATGATGATATAGGAGATCAACTCGGTATAGAGTTGGAGATAGACTTGCTTGGCGCCTTAGACTTGGCTCAAGATGAAACAGTTGATGTAAATGCTCTTATTTAATTTGATTTTTCTCATCTCCAACTTGGACATGAATATATGAACTTCAAAGGCTTGATGTACATGCTCTCATTTTTTATTTCTCTATGAGCTGAAACATGTATGAAAATTTAAAAAATTTTGTCATTGGAAGAAAATAAATTTTAAGGCTAAAAAAAAAAAAAAAACCTCTCTGTAAAACGTCGCTATAATATAGTCTCAGTGTCGCTATATAGCGACCTTAGTAAAAGTCGCTATATAGCGACTTTTACTAAGGTCGCTATATAGCGACCTTTAAAAGTCGCTATATAGCGACGCTTATTAAAAGTCGCTATATAGCGACGATTTACGACACCCGATTTTTATACCGACGATTAACGCTAAGCGGGCGCTAATCGTCGGTACGTAAACGTCGCAATAGGATGCGTGTGTAGTAGTGTCAACCTTGTAGAGTATAATATGTGTACATTTTATGAGTACCCATTGTCAGGCCATAGGTCATTGCACTTTATTTTTGCTTCCATGATTTGTTTTCACAATTTCATCAACATATTGAGAGTGAGCACTTTGGAAAGGCAAATATGTTTGAGAAGATGATTGATTTTGAGAAAAGTCTGTAAGAGAGAGTTGTAGATTCTGCACCAAGCTACAACTTTGATACTTTGTGATTTACGTGATTCAACCATTCAGATGGGAAAATAATGGCCCGAAGATGTAAAAAAGGCACTCTAAAGTGTTTCTTGGCTTGGATTTGCGCGCCCAATTCTAAATGCAAATTTGAAGCCTTAGATGGCGAGTTTGGGCAGAACGAGATGATGATAAATGCTGTAGGGAATCAAAAGATTGTTAAAAGTTATACTATGAATTATTTTCATATCTTGCACCATTTAGAAGATATGGGCCTCCAAACAGGTCCCCGTCTTGCACCTGCTCACACATGGGGCCATCTGGCCATTTTTTTTCAAAATGTTTTTGGGGGAATGTCTCTCCTGTTGAGATATCAAGCTCTATCCCCGACATATCTCCTGGATGACTATCATTTATGTCACCGCCTATGTTAGTTGTACTCGTGGTGTAGTTAGACTACCACGTATGTTTTTGGTTTGGGTTCACATATGAACCACGTATTCTAGGTTTTGACATATAGGGTATTTCCCTATTCTATTGTATTGTTGTTGTGTGCAAAAGTGAAGAAAGGCTTCACCCTCCAACCTTGTGTCCTCTCTCTTTTGTGTATTGTGAAGAAAGCTGAACTTGAGTCTCCTATCTCTCTCCCTCTTTCTTTACATGGTATCAGAGCCTTGTTCGTGGTAAGGAGCTCAAGAAAGCTAGCCAAGTTTGTGGTGTCCTGGTAAGAGGACCAGTGTAGCTTTCCTATTTCGAGTTTGGGAGCAAATCTCTGCAGGTAGCACAGCCAGAAGTGCAGGAGTGCACTGCTTCAGATTGAGAGGCCCTTCGCGGTGACTTTATTTTTCTGATTTGAGGCCGTTTCGGGGCCTGTTTTGAAGGCGGAAGTTCTTCGCAGGCACTCAGAAAAAGGCCCTGTTTTTGCTGTGCGACCACCGCGCGGCTAGTCGGTGGAAAGGTGCCACAGAAATTGCATCGTATGCCTGTGTGCAGAGATATTGGGAGTTGCAGATTCATGCCTGTTGCCTGTTGATGCAAAATCGTCATGAGGAAGTGACTGTGTGGTGAAATACCACTTTCGTCAGTGTTGTAGATCTGCCCCTGTGAGGCTCTTTGCAGAAGTTTTGCTATTTGCCCTTCTGAGGCATTTGCTGTGTTTACAGGTTGCTGTTGCAATTCGTGATTTGTAAAATGTCTGAGAATCTGTCTACCATTGTCAGTGAGAAGCTTGACAAGAACAACTTCCAAGCATGGAAGTTCAGGATGACAAACTTCTTTATGGGAAAGGGAGTTTGGGATTACATCAGTGGTGAAACTGCAGAACCAGTTTTGGGTGCTGCTCCCACTCCTGCTGAATTGAAGGCCTTTAAAGAATGGCATGAAAAAGCCAGAAAATGCCTGTATTGGCTGTCCGTTAGCATTTCAGATTCTATGATTGTGCATATACAAGATCTAGAGACGCCTAAGGAGGCATGGGATACATTGGTGAAGCTGTATAGCACAAATACCAAAGCACGAAAGATGCAGCTAAAGCAGGAGTTGCACAATGTGCAAAGGAAAAATATGAATATAAATGAGTATTCCTTGAAGGTGAAAGGCCTTGCAGATTCTCTTGCCTCCATTGGAGCACCTGTTGATGATGAGGACTTAGTGTCCGTGACCTTGAATGGTCTTGGGAAAGATTATGCACAATTTCGGACATCCATTGGAGTCCGTGAAACATTTCCTGATTTTCAGGAACTTATTGCTCTCTTGCTGAGTGAAGAGCAAAGGAATGGTGGTTCAGCCACCTCAACTTCTCAAGAGACTGCTTTCTACTCGAATACAGGTAGAGGCAGGGGTAGAGGAAGAGGCCGTTCTGGTGGCCGTGCAGGAAATCAGAACCAACAGCAACAACAGGAAAACCAGTCCTATGGAGGAGGACGTGGTAGTTCTAGAGGTAGGGGGAGCCAAAGAGGCCGTGGTTCATGGCAAAGGAACCAGCAAGTAAATAGCAGCATAGAATGCTATTATTGTGGAAAGCCTGGACACAAGGAGAATACATGCTATAAAAAGCAGAATGACATCAAAAGTGGAAAGTTGCAGCAAAGCAACTATGCATCATCAAGTGGGCATGGTGACGACAGAAATGAGCACCTTTTTGTGATGCAGCATATGGTTAACTCCATGTCAGGAGATGCTGCAGCTTGCAATGATGTTTGGTATGTTGATTCAGGTGCCTCTAACCACATGACCAGTCATGGTGAGTGGTTTCATGATGTTAGAAATTTGGATAAGCCAGGTTATGTTGAAACAGGTGATGATACTGCGCACCCAATTACGCAGGTTGGTAAAGTGCCATTGGCTATGCAGGATGGCAAAACGAAGTACTTGGCAGATGTACTTCATGTTCCAAAAATCACTAAGAACCTGGTTTCAGTTGGCCAGATGGTTGAGCAAGGTCTGCAGGTTAGATTTAATCCTGATGGATGCTTTGTTGAGGACTTGAAAAATAAATGCCGCTTGGTTGCGAAAGGCAACAAAAATGGAAGAATGTTCACCTTGGATGTTGATATGCCTGAGGTGAAAGCTGCTATGTTTGCGCATGGGAGAGGTGTCATTGCAGATATTGAGATACGGCACAAGCGCATTGGGCACGTGAATATACAAAGGCTAAAATCTATGCAAACGAAAAACATTGTTGCAGGTTTGCCTAAATTCAGAGTTGAGGGAATGCAAAAGGTATGTGAAGCATGCCAAATGGGTAAGCAGGCCAGACATGCATTTCCTAAAAATGCTAAGGCGAGCAGAAGACCTTTGGAAGTGATCCATTCAGATGTTTGGACAACCAAAGCTGCTTCTATTGGTGGATGCCATTATTATGTGACGTTTATTGATGACTACACAAGGAAGGTGTGGATTTATTTTATGAAGCACAAAAGTGAAGTGTTCAGCCATTTCAAGGCTTTTAAGGCCATGGTTGAAAAAGAGAAAGGTGTGCATATTAAAGTGCTAAGATCTGATGGAGGGGGAGAGTACTTTTCAGAAGAATTTTGTGAATATCTGAAAGAACAGGGAATTCAAAGGAAGTACTCATGCAGGTCTACCCCTTAGCAGAATGGGGTTGCAGAAAGGAAGAACAGGCATATTGCAGAAGTAGGACGGGCGATCCTAAATGAGAAAAACATGCTTGATTATTTTTGGGCTGAAGCAGTAGCAACTGCTGTTTATATTATGAACAGAACCCCCACTGCAGCTGTCCATGGCATGACGCCTGAAGAAATGTATACAGGCCAAAAACCAGATATTTCTCACTTGAAGGTATTTGGTTGCATAGCTTATGTTCATGTTCCTGATGAGAAGAGAACAAAGCTGGATCCAAAGGCAGAAAAATGCATCTTTATTGGATATGCTCAGCACCAGAAAGGGTATCGCTGTTATAACCCTTCCACCCGCAAAATGCAAGTGAGCAGAGATGTTGTTTTTGATGAAATGAGCAGCTGGTATGCACCAACTGTTATGGTAGGAGATGCAGATGCAGGAAATGGGAATGCTGCAATAAATGCAGAGCAGCAATCTCAAGCCTTGAGTGGACCCAGAGAGTCCTCTACTAGTGGATCTAATGCATGGACAGGGAGATTGAGATCTAGTGAATCGTCACATGGCAGTCCTGATAGTGTTGTGCAGGTATCACATAAGGGAAAAGAAAAAGTGGACCATGCTCCAGTATTTGATGTGTCTGCTGGTAGCTCTCATGTTGATGGAGAGTCAAGCGGCTCTGAAATGAGCCTTGATGAGGAACTTGGGATTCCTTCTGTTGTTACACCTGGTGCAAGGAAAAGCAGGCATGATTTAAAGACGCCTACAACTGATCCAGTTGTACGGAGGTCCACTCGTATTAAGTATCCAGTTGACAGGCTGAGATATGATGGGTATACAGCACATCACTATGCTTATATGGTCAAGGTTCTAGAGGAGCCAGAGCCCACATGTTTTGAGGATGCAGCAAGGCATAAAAATTGGGAAGCAGCTATGGATGAAGAGATGGCTGCCTTGGATGCAAACCACACTTGGGATTTGATGCCTTTGCCTCATGATAAGAAGGCTATTGGCTGCAAGTGGGTTTACAAAGTAAAGCACAATGCTGATGGGTCTGTTAGCAGGTACAAGGCAAGATTGGTTGCCAAAGGTTTTGCACAGACATATGGAATTGACTATGAGGAAACTTTCAGCCCAGTTGCAAGGATGGCAACCGTGAGAGCAGTAATTGCTATGGCTGCTGCAAAGGGATGGTCTTTGCATCAGATGGATGTGAAAAATGCCTTCTTGCATGGTGACTTGCAGGAAGAGGTTTATATGATGCAGCCAGAAGGTTATGAGGATAAAGCACACCCCGATTTTGTATGCAGGTTGCGCAAAGCCTTGTATGGCTTAAAACAGGCGCCGAGGGCATGGTCAGACAAGATAGGGCAATATCTTGTCACTATTGGATTTCAGATTTCCAATTCAGATTTTTCACTTTATGTGAAAAGGACAAACAGAGGGATTGTGCTTATAGTCATGTATGTTGATGACTTGATTATTACAGGTGATAGTGATGCAGACATTAATGAAGTGAAGCTGCTGTTGAAGCAGAAATTTGAGATGAAGGATTTGGGAGAACTGCGTTACTTCTTGGGCATTGAGGTTATTAGATCCCCGAGTGGGATATGGCTGTTGCAAAGGCAATATGGTTTGGACATGCTGTCCAAATATGGGATGACAGGCTGTAAGCCTATCTCTGTTCCATTGGAGCAGAATGTGAAGCTCAATGCAGAGTCAGGTGAGCTTCTTGAAGATATTACTATGTACAGGCGCATAGTAGGTAGCTTGATTTACATGACTATAACTCAACCAGATTTGAGCTATGCTGTGGGGCTGGTGAGTCAGTTTATGCAGGCACCGAGGAAGCCACATTTGGATGCGGCTAGGCGCATACTGCGGTATGTGAAGTCCACATTGCATTATGGACTGTTTTATGAAGCTGGGTGTGCATTACAGGTACATGGATACACAGATGCTGACTGGGCTGGTAGTGTCTCAGACAGGAGATCTACTAGTGGTTTTATGTTTTCCCTTGGGAGTGGTGCCATCAGTTGGAGTAGCAAGAAGCAGCCAACAGTTGCCTTGTCGAGCACAGAGGCTGAGTACAGGGGTGCAGCAATGGCTGCATGTGAGGTAGCTTGGTTACGGAAGCTACTTGCAGATATGGGACAGTCAGTTCATGCAGCAGTTGTCATTCATTGTGACAACATTAGCAGCATCATGCTTGCTAATAACCCAGTTTATCATGCTAGAACGAAGCACATTGAGGTGCATTATCACTTTGTGAGAGAGAAGGTTCTAGCTGGTGAGATTGATCTTGTCTATGTCAGCACTGAGGAGCAGGTGGCTGATATCTTTACGAAGGCATTGGGTACCGAGAAGCTTCGCAGATTTAGGAGCTTGCTTGGTGTACGTGAGATGGATTTGAGCTTGAGGGGGAGTGTTGAGATATCAAGCTCTATCCCCGACATATCTCCTGGATGACTATCATTTATGTCACCGCCTATGTTAGTTGTACTCGTGGTGTAGTTAGACTACCACGTATGTTTTTGGTTTGGGTTCACATATGAACCACGTATTCTAGGTTTTGACATATAGGGTATTTCCCTATTCTATTGTATTGTTGTTGTGTGCAAAAGTGAAGAAAGGCTTCACCCTCCAACCTTGTGTCCTCTCTCTTTTGTGTGTTGTGAAGAAAGCTGAACTTGAGTCTCCTATCTCTCTCCCTCTTTCTTTACATCTCCATGACCCAAATACTGGTATTTGGGGCATGGAGAGACATTCCAATATTTGGGGCATGGAGAGACATTCCCCCAAAAACATTTTGAAAAAAAATGGCCAGATGGCCCCAGGTGTGAGCAGGCGTGACTTTTGGCTAGACAGGGATCCCGCCTAGCCAAAAGTTGTGCCTACTCACATCTGGGGCCATCAGCCATCTGGCCATTTTTTTCAAATTTTTTTTGGGAAATGTCTCTCCATGCTCCAAATACTATTCCCAATAGATCAAGGATTCCTAATAGTTTTTTTTTTTGTGGGGGGGGGAGGGGGGTCAAGATTGCCTAATACTTTTCCAAATCATCTTTTTTCTCTTTTATTTATTGGGAACCACTATTTGGGGCTCAATATTTTTGAGGCCTAGTTCAAGTGGTTTCCTTTCTTTTTTTACACAATACTTGTTCTTCTTGTCTCAACTAGTTTTTTGTATAGATGTCTGGCCAATGGGGTGTACTGGTGTTCATTATAGAGAAACTTGCTAATCACCAAGAAGGGGCTGATTAGGGGCAAGAACTAATGTCATAAGACACAACAAAGTTCTCTTGGCCAACAAGCACACATTTGGGCCAAACTTACATTGTTTGATCCAATTGCACACCCACATGCACATTGAGGCCAAGAGGCCTTTTTGAAATTGATTTTTGGGTAAACTTCAACAAGCAGCAAGAATAAGACAACAATAATAAAACAACATAGATTATGATTTTACTTTATTTCATGAGAATGATAACATTTATTTATTTTAGAATAAAATAATATCAATTACCATAGAAAGGGCAAGTACAAGCAACCTCTGCTGGGGAGCCAAAATATAGTGTCTACAAAAGGACACACTATAATATAATAGGTGTCCTCTAAAGGAAAAGAACACATACAAGACAGATAAATGTTGATAGGTATAGTGGTAAATGCTAAAGAATGGCCACTTCCATCATGTTGAAGAAGATTCTTCCCTCTACCTTTGATTTCCTCAATGTTTTATCCATCCATGCTCAAGTTCCTTGAAATCCAATCGAGATTACTTCCACATATTTGAAAAGATTTGGATAATGTTTACCAAATAAGCTACAAGGAGAAGGTAGTTCATAATCCCTAGACGTAGCCCTCATGCACCATGTAGCTTGCACCCTTTGATAGCATCCTTCCTCCACCACAACCTACCAAGAACACATTTTGTCACACGCGCTTGTAACTCAGGGAACACTTCTACTTCTTGTTGGTAACATTGAAATGGAACAATGAGATATGTGAGAAAATAGATTTGAGTTATTGAGTGAAAGTAATTAAAAAAAATAGATTACAAAATAGCTTTGTTGTTACACTATCAACTACCAAGCACCACTTTGTAGGAGAATTTTGCAATGGAGCCATGAGAGGGTTAGAAAAGTGACAAAAAATAATTATGGTGAGAAGAAAAAGGATTCAGGGGTTAGAAAGTGATTAGGTGAGAAGAAGAAGGATTGAGGCATTGGAAAGTGATTAGGTGAGGAGAAGAAGGATTCAAGGGTTGGAAAGGGATTTGGGTGCATATGCATGGTTTGGGGGAAGGTTTGGAAGGGTTTCAGGTCATTTTTGGCACTTTTAAAAATTTTCAAATTTTTGGGGGGAGTAGTACCTACGAGATACTTTTTAGGAGTGGGGACCACCTTAGGGTATAAAGAGGGTGGACTTCTTTCACATGGTGGGGATCCTCCAAGTGGGAGAGGGAGGTGCACTTTTTGGGACCACCAAAGCCTAGGGAGGTGTACTTTTTTGGACTCATATGGGGGTGATGGGAACCTTTATAGGCCTTATTAGTTCTTAATCCATTTTGCTAATCCACTCCCTATGAGGACCTTTTTTAGTCCAAAATTCCCCTTATGGATGGTTGGTGCAATAGTCAATCTTTTACATTACAGAGTTTCTTGTACAGCTCATGACCGACATGCCTCAAATTTGGGATGATAGCAATGACCCATGGGTTGTAGGAGAGATTGGACAAGGGAAGGGAAAGAAAAAGAAAATGAGTGTCTCCTTGTTACTCAAAGTCAACACCGTTTGTATTTATAATTGTGGAGAAATGGAGAAATTGTTCAAGAGCAAAAAGAGAGGAGGATAGAAAAGTGTTAACATCCATAGAGTATAATCGCCAAATGTTGGGTAATCAGTGATTAGATGTGATCATGATGCATGATCTACTTCAATGGACAAGCTCAGGGAGTTTGACCCCCAAATACCTGAAGGCCAATGATTGCAGGCAATGTGCACATGGAAGGCGCATAGCTCAATCTCAGGGAGTTTGATCCCTAAATACCCAAAGTCCAAGGATTATAGGCACATGTTGTATGTTTCACCTAACCCCCAAGACCAAAGATTGCAAGTGATTAGAGGTGACCAAGATGCATGATCTATTGTGAAGATAGTGGGAGAGAGGGAAGGAGTCTCACTTGCGGCTTTCTCACATGCACAATGGGGGAATACACACAAAGGTGGAGGCTGAAAAACAGTTTTCCTCTTCTTAGTTGTGAAAGCCAAAAGAACTCTAGTACAAAGAAAATAGAAGAACCCTATATGTGGGTCTCAAACCAAACTCAACTAACTAAGGTGGCATACTAACTGAGCCACAAACTAGAGTAGATAAGGATAGCTATCATCCAGCTATTATTCGTGGGCGGCGTACCAACCGCATCTCCAGCTAACAAGTCGGTGACATAAATGCACAACAGTCACCCTGGAATATCACAAGTGGAGCTCGATATCTCAACACTCCCCCTCGAGCTCAATCCCAATTCCTGCACACCAAGTAGGTCTCTGAACTTGCGCAGCTTCTCTGCGCCCAATGCTTTCATGAATATGTCAGCTACCTGATCCTCTGTGCCGACATAAACTAGATCCCAAGTGTATGCTGCTCATGTTGTCACAATAAATGACAACTCGCCCATCTGTAGACTGATGCATATCATAGAGTAGCTTATGCAACGAAGCTACCTCACATGCAGCCATTGATGCACCCCTGTACTCAGCCTCTGTGCTCGACAAGGCAACTGTAGGCTATTTCTTGCTGCTCCAAGTGATTGCAGCACTCCCAAAAGAGAACACATATCCACTGGTAGATCGTCTATCAGAAATACTACCAGCCCAATCAGCATCAGTGTATCCATGCAACTGTATCTGATCCCCAGCCTCATAAAATAGTCCATACTGCAATGTGGACTTCACATACCTGAGTATGCGTCTAGCCCCATCCAAATGCGGTTTCCTTGGAGCCTGCATAAACTGACTTACCAATCCAACATCATAGCTTAGATCTGGCCTGGTAATAGTCATATAAATCAAACTTCCTACTATGCGTCTGTACATAGTAGGGTCTTCCAAAAGCTCACCTGCATCTGTGCTCAGCTTCACATTCTGCTCCAAAGGAACTGAAATAGGCTTACAGCCTATCATCCCATATTTGGATAGCATGTCCAATCCATACTGCCTCTGCAAGAGCTGTATCCCACTTGGTGATCTAATCACCTCAATGCCCAAGAAATAACGTAGCTCTCCCAAATCCTTCATCTCAAACTTATGCCTCAATAGCATTTTCACATGAAGGATATCTTCATCACTATCACCTGTGATGATCAAATCATCAACATAAATGACCAGCAGCATAATCCCTTTCTTTGTTTTTCTCACATAGAGTGAGAAATCTGCCTTGGAAATCTGAAAGCCAATAGTGACAAGATACTGTCCTATCTTGTCAGACCATGCTCTAGGTGCTTGCTTCAAGCCATATAAGTCTTTCTTCAACCTGCAAAAACTCAGGATGAATAGCATGAACATAACCTGCTGGCTGCTCCATAAAGACCTCTTCTTGCAAATCACCATGCAAGAAGGCATTCTTTACATCCATCTGATGTAGAGACCATCCCTTTGATGCAGCCATAGCAATGGCTGCTCTTACGGTTGCCATCCTTGCAACCAGGCTGAAAGTTTCTTCATAATCAATGCCATATGTCTGTGCATACCCCTTGACAACTAATCTTGCCTTGTATCTATTCACCGAACCATCTGCATTATGCTTGATCTTATAAACCCACTTACAGCCAATTGCATTCTTGTCTTTAGGCAAAGGCACCAATTCCCATGTAGCATTAGCATCCAAGGCATCCATTTCTTCATCCATGGCTTTCTCCCATTTTTCATTTCCCATGGCTTGCTCAAAAGAAGTGGGTTCTGGTTCCTGTATCACTTTGACCATATAAGCATAGTGAATGGCTGTAAATCCATCATATTTCAGCCTATCCATAGGATACCTAACCCTGGTAGACCTGCGCAAAATAGGCTCACTTCTAGGTGCTCTCAAAACATCCCTGGTCTTCCTTACTACAGGTGTAACAACAGAAGGAATACCCAACTCATCATCAATGCTCTGTTCTGAGCCACTGGATTCACCATCCACATAAGAGTGACCTGCATTCACATCAAACATGGGCTGATCTACCTTCTCTTTTCCTTTTCGTGATACCTGCATACCACTCTCTGCATTGCTTTGAGGAGATTCTCCTGATCTCAATCTGCCTGTCCATGGTGAAGTATGTGAACCACTGCTAGAGGATACTCCAGGTCCACTAATATTTTGTGATTGCTGCTGTGAATTCTGTGCAGCATTACCATTTTGTGCATCTACATCAATCATTACATTTACTGGTTTATACCAGCTGCTCATCTCATAAAAAACAACATCTCTGCTCACTGTGAACTTTCGTGTAGAAGAATTATAGCATCTATACCCTTTCTGCTGCAGAGAATAACCAATAAAGACGCACTTCTCAGCTTTTGGATCTAACTTGGACCTCAACTCATCTGGCACATGGACATAGGCAATGCAACCAAAAATTTTGAAATGAGAAATATCTGGTTTCCTACCAATATACATCTCCTCTGGCGTCATGCCATGTATTGCTACAGTGGGAGTCTTGTTCATTATATAAACTGCTGTAGCAACTGCTTCAGCCCAATAATAATCTGGTAGATCTTTTTCATTTAGCATAGCCCGAGATACCTCTCCAATATGCCTGTTTTTTCTTTCTGCAATTCCATTTTGCTGTGGGGTATGACTGCATGAATATTGCTGCTTTATACCATGCTCCTGCAAGAACCTTGCAAACTCATTTGAGAGGTACTCTCCCCCTCCATCTGACCTTAGGCATTTTATTTGCAGGCCTGTTTCTTTTTCAACCATAGCTTTGAAAGCTTTGAAGTGCCCAAACACTTTACTTTTCTTTTTCATAAAATACACCCAAAGTTTTCTGCTGAAGTCATCAATAAATGTGACAAAATAGTGACAGCCTCCAATAGATGCAGCTTTAGTAGTCCACACATCAGAGTGGATTAATTCCAATGGCTTTTTACTCTCTTGAAGATGTCTAGGAAAAGGTTTCCTTGCCTATTTCCCAAATTGACAGGCTTCACAAACCTTGTGCATTTCTGCAACCTTGAATTTAGGCAATCCTGCAACAATATTTTGGGCTTGCATTGATTTAAGTCGCTGTATATTAACATGACCAATGCGTTTGTGCCAAATATCAATATCTGCAACTACACCGGTCCCATGTGCAAACATTGCTGCACTCAATTCAGGCATGTCCGCATCCAACATAAACATCCTGCCCTTCTTCTTTCCTTTTGCTATCAAGCGACCATTATTTTTCATATCCTCAACAAAGCATCCATGAGGATTAAATCTAACCTGCAAGCCCTACTCAACCATTTGACCAACAGAAACCAGGTTCTTGTTGATGTTCGAGACATGAAATACATCGGACAGGTATTTCTTTTTTCCATCCTGCATAGACAAAGGAATTTTACCAATCTGCACAATAGGATGTGCAATATCATCACTAGTCTCCACAAATCCTGGCTTTTCCATTTTCCTTGCATCTTGCATCCATTCTGCATGACCTGTCATGTGGTTTGACGCACCTGAGTCAACATACCACACATCATTTTGTTCTTTTGCACTTGTCACAGAATTGGTCATATGCTGCACCATAAATAGATGCTCATTTCTATCATCCCCTGCCTACTAGAAGATGCATAATTGCCTTGCTGCAATTTTCCATTCATAATGTCATTCTGCTTTTTATAGCAGTCCTTAGCCATATGACCCATTTTGCCACAATAGTAGCATTCAACATTGCTGTTTGCATTTTGGCCTCTCTGCCATCCACCACGGCCTCTTTGGCTCCCCCTGCCTCTAGAGTTACCACGTCCTCCTGCATAGGACTGGTTTTCTTGCGTTTGCTGGATAATTTGATTTCTACAACGGCCTACAGATCGGCCTCCTCTACCTCTACCTCTACCTCTGCCAGCATTTGAGTAGAAGACAGTTTCTTTTGAAGTTCCTGCTGAAGAAAATGCACCCCCATTTCTCTACTCTTCAGAAATTAGAAGAGCAAACAACTCTTCAAAATCAGGAAATTTTTCACGGACGGCAATGGATGTCCGGAACTGTGCATAATCCTTTCCTAGACCATTCAAGGTCATAGAAACTAGATCATCATCTTCCACTGGCGACCCAATGGAAGCAAGTGCAACTGCAATTTTCTTCACTTTCATGTGGTAGTCATTTATGCTCAAATTTTCTCTCTGCACATTGTGCAACTTCTGTTTGAGTTGCATTTTCCTGGCTTGCGTATTTGTGTGTACATTTTTGCCAAAGTATCCCATGCCTCCTTTGGCGTACTTGCACCCTGAATATGCACAATCATGGAGTCCGAAATACTGATAGACAGCCAGTACATAACTTTCCTGGCTCTCTCATGCCATCCTTTAAATGCCTGCATTTCCTGTTGATTGGGAACATTAGGAAGAACAGGTTCTTCTTCATTTGCTGTAATGAACTCTCAATAGCCTTTTCCCATAAGGAAATTCGTCATTCTAAACTTCCATGCCTGGAAGTTGTTCTTGTCAAGCTTTTCAGTGACAATCTGTGAAAGAGAATCAGATGCCATTACAGAACACTGCAAAATATACTGTCACTGCAAAAAACACAGCTTTGCCTCACACGGGCAGATATGCAAAACTGACGAAAGTGGTATTTCACCACACAGTCACTTCCTAGTGACGATTTTGCATCAATAGGCAACAAGCATGATTTTGCAACTCCTAATATCTCTGCACACAGGCATACGATGCAATTTCTGTGGCAACTTTTCACCGACTAGCCGTGCAGTGGTCGCACAGCCAAAACAGGGCCTTTTTTTGAGTGCCTGCGAAGAACTTCTGCCTTCAAAACGGGCCCCGAAATGGCCTCGAATGGGCCCCGAGCATATACTGCGCTCTCGCCACACTGCAAAGGGCGTCTCAATCTGAGACAGTGCACTCTTGCTCTTCTGGCTGTGCTACCTGCAGAGATTTGCTCCCAAACTCGAAATAGGAAAGCAACACTAGTCCTCTTACCAAGACACCACAAACTTGGCTTGCTTTCTTGAGCTCCTTACCACGAACAAGGCTCTAATACCATGTGAAGATAGTGGGAGAGAGGGAAGGAGTCTCACTTGCGGTTTTCTCACATGCACAATGGGGGAATACACACAAAGGTGGAGGCTGAAAATAGTTTTCCTCTTCTTAGTTGTGAAAGCCAAAAGAACTCTAGTACAAAGAAAATAGAAGAACCCTATATGTGGGTCTCAAACCAAACTCAACTAACTAAGGTGGCATACTAACTAAGCCACAAACTAGAGTAGATAAGGATAGCTGTCATCCAGCTATTATTCGTGGGCGGTGTACCAACCGCATCTCCAGGTAACAAGTCGGTGACATAAATGCACAACAGTCACCCTGGCATATCGCGAGTGGAGCTCGATATCTCAACATCTACTTCAACGGACAAGCTTAGGGAGTTTGATAGCCAAATACCCAAAGGCCAGTGATTATAGGCAATGTGCACATGGAAGGAGTATAGCTCAAACTCAGGGAGTTTGATCCCCAAATACCCAAAGTCCAAGGATTCTAGGCACAAGTTGTATGTTCCAACTAACACCCAAGGCCAAAGATTGTAGGCAACGTACACATTTTAGGTCTACATCCACAAAAATAGCCACACCAATGAAAATAGCCATGAAAGGAGTACAGCTCAAACTCAAGGAGTGTGATCCCCAAATATCCCGAGGCAAAAGTGTCCAGGCAACATGCAGGGTTGCCGTTGAGTGTCTTACAGAAGCTAAGCCTCACCACTCTAGGTTTTGATCTGCGTTCACAGGGTTCGAGCCCTGAATGGCTTAAGGCATGAGGGCACCTATAGAGTTTGAGCCCCAAATAACCTAAGCCTAGGAGGCATGAGACTAACACAAGTGCTATTTGGGAACCGGTTCAAAACACTTCCTAATGCAAGGCTTGTCCCAAGCACTTCAATATGGTTAGCACAAGTGCTATTTTGGCTAGTAGGGAGAGATGGAACTTCCTTGAAACCCTATAGGCCCAAGAGCCTTTGGTTGTAAAAGAGAAGGAGAGTGCTAAAAGGAAAAGGGTTGGACCTCCCTTCAAAAGGTTACTTGTATAAAAGGACAAAGTGTTGACTTTGGTCTTCATTGTTGTTTGCACAAGTTTGAATTCAAGCTCCCTCTTCTCTTCCAAGAGAGTGTTTTGGGTGCTCTCTTGTTTCCATTAGTGCCCTTGTGTTTGCCTCTCCATCCCCCTTCACTCTCCTCTTCCGTTCTCCTTCTCCCTCTCTTTCCCCCCCCTCCCTTCCCTCTTTCTCACGTGGAAACACATTGCAACAATTTGGAGGCCGCTTGAGTGACACTTGCGGACAACTCATGCCTTGCATTACTCTCATAAGGAGTAGCTTGGAGTGGAGGCTCCATCAGCATCTCTTCAACATCCCCACGACACGTGAGTCACTGCCAAGACCCAAACATTTTTGGTGCCCCTGCCGGGGAGAAAAGGTATGCTTTTGCATTGCACGTGTCTTCCTTCATCATCTACCCATTGCACAAGGCTTCAAGCTTAACTTGGAGCTTTGTTAGTGGAGTTGTAGGAAAAGAGAGAGGGAAGAAGTGAGAGGTTTGGATGAAAAAGTAGGAAAAGTGTCATTTCTTGTTGGAAAGCCATTTTGGAGCATTTGAAGTTTGTTTGTGATGCTTTTTAGTGCTTTGAGTTGGTAGGAAGATAGTTTGTGAGATTTATAAGGAGTGTGTGATGTCCAAACACATCAAACTTACAACAAAAATGATCTTTTTGCCAAATTTTGAAGTTGTTTTGTGTTCTAGAACTCACCCTTCATGAAATTTTTACATTTTTTCTCAAAAAAAGTGTTTTTTCTTGAAGTTTTTTTCATTGTGTAGGTGAACTAGGAAATGTAGCACTACCCTAGCATAACAAAGCTAGAACATAAACTCAAAATCTTCAAAAAATCCACAAAATAAATTGGTGACACTGTGTTTCCCTATCCCGTCGAGTCGGTGCCATAGAGCTATCCCGCTGACTGGTGTGTTAGCCATATCTCGTCAATCAAACTATGTTGACTTGATGCCAACCTAACTTTTGACCACAACCTAACCTCCACCTATGCAAGACCTTCCTAATGGGACCACATGGATGAGACAATTCTGAATGCAAGACCAAGTTGAGGGGATACTAGGAACTTCTAAGGCAGAGCACCTTATGAACCCCTAATAGTCCCAGTGCCACCAACCTTCATCAACTATGGGGCATCACAATTCCCACCTTATCGCCCATTGCATGGAACTAATATTCCCATGCCACAGGACCCACCTCCTCCGAAGTATGTCCCATTTAGGGAGCAGCCACATGTAGTGCATGCAAAGAAGAGCTCTTCCACTTTATCATCAAGCGAAGAGGTTAAAATCCCAAACACAACATGTACATCTATACCTCATCCACAAGATCCCAAAGACAAAACCTACTACCTAATAAAGGAATTCATTCTAAAGGGAGGAATCCATGCCCCATCAGTTGTTTTCAAGACTTACATCTACACCTCATTGACAAGATCCCACAAACAACCTAGCTACTCTCATCCATGCATGACCTATTGTTGTTCATCACTAATTCATGTAGTAATTCAAAGTTAAGGTGGCTAACTAAATACAATAATTAACCTAGAGTAATACATTCTAAAAGAATTAATATGATAATTTATAGAACAAATATAGATATCCAATGTGGTATAAAAACTTTCTTGGTATATTCAATCAAATCATTTTTAGCCTTTAAAATCATTAACGTAGTAATAGAAATGAGAATATCTACAAAATAACTTCAAATCAAAATTGTGTCCACTACATCATGATCCATAGGGTACCTTTATATAGATTTTGCTATCCCCACGATCGGGGGGATGGCGTAAGATGATGGCTGGCTTGGCGGGATATCCACAAGGGCGACATGAGTGGAGGGCGAGGATGGGTGGGATAGCAAAAAAGAGACAGTCTATGGGATACTGAAATGGAAACGTCTGGTAAGATACTAAAATGGCAACGACCAATGGGATAATGGGATGGCGATGACGGTCGACGAGATAACTGTAAAAGAAAAGTAAAGAAAGGGGAAGAAGGGGGAATTTGGAAAGGATAGGAGAGAGAGAGAGAGGGGAAAGGGCTATGAAGGGGAGGTTGTGTACGTGAGGTGTATGGGTGAGGCATGTGGTAGACGATGAGGTCAACGTGCAAGAATACAAAAAATGCAGAATGGATGTACTAACCCTAATCACCTAGTGCTGACACTTACTACTTGACTTTCATCTCGACGACTACCATAGATATTGTTGGGTCTATTTTTTGAAAGAGAAATTTGATGTCTTTTCCATATTTCAAGAATTCAAAGCAATGCATTGGTAGAAAATCATACACGTAGGAAGATCAAAGTCATGAGATCAGGTAGAGGAGGTGAATACATCTCTTTAGAATTTGTGAACTTTTGTAGAAGTCATGGCATTCGAAGACAATTCACTTGTGCAGATACTCCTTGAGCAGCAAAATGCAAGAGCTAAAAGAAAGAATGGTACTTTAGCAGACAGAGCAATGCTCAGTGAGAAGCATCTTCTGAATTCAGTATTGGGCAGAAGCAATAGCCACAACAAACTACTTACTTAATCGGCTTCCTACCAAACTGATTTAGGGTATGACACCTTATGAAGCATTCACTTGACACAAGCCACACATTGGGCATCTCTACATATTTGGTTACATAGCATATGCCCACACACATGACGACCATCGTAGAAAATTGGATGCGAAGTCACATTTAAAATGCATCATAGTTGGCTACAGTGAAGAAAGAAAAGCATAGAAGTTGTATGATCCCATCAACCGAAAGGTCATTATCTCCACAGATGTAATATTTGATGAGAAATCATAATGGGAAAACCTCAAATGCACAGGAGATAGACGCACTGATTACTCAATCATCTACAAAAAAGTGTCGATGAAGAAGAGCAAGAATTGCTAGAAGCACACATTGCAAGAACTGGAGTGTCAATATATACCAACACTGATAGCTATTACTTACCGACACCCATGCCAATTCCCACTTCAACACTTTCTTTACGATGTATACAACGATGGACATTTTGACACTTTCTTTACAATGTATACAATGATGGACATTCTGACACTTTTCACTTGTTAAAAAAAAATTCTTTGTATTTAGCATCAGTATCAATGTCGAAAAGTGGCCCATGTCTTGTAGTGCATGAACTACTCTTTTAGCTACCTTTTTGAGACATCTTTAGACATGTGGAGCCCTATGTAGGCATTTTCCTGTAGCACACTTTAGGCATGAACAACATTGTAAGCTACCTTTTTGGGACATCTTTTGACATGTGGAGCCCTATGTAGGGATTTCCCTGTAACACACTTTAGGCCTACACTTGGGTTCCCTTTTTCCTCTATATTTTGATAGTTTTTAGACCATGATGGCACCGCTATGGGATTATTAAATAGGGATAGCTAAGAGATTCATGGCTACACAATGTTAGGGCAATGCCTCACTACGATAGGTCTTCTTCTCACTATGAGGTGGCCTAACTTGAATGAGAGATGAGATCGATGTTTGGTGAGACTCTTCAACATGGCCTACATGCTTATGCTAGAGACCAACTCACCTTTATAGACTTCAGGACTCATTTACAAAATGTCAGGAATACATGAATCGCTGGCTCTGCTTTGATCTAGAGGAGTGACAACTATACATAGCCACTACATTGGAAAGTCACATAAAAACAAATAGTATTAGATTTAAGCTTTTGACATTGTTTATTACACTCTCAACCATTTTACATAATAACCACATGTACCACCTTGTTTTCAAGAATCAATTGTCAAAGTATACTTATATTATATCACTAATTTTCTGATCATTGTTAAGTTCTACAAAGAGCCTCTTTAACATATGGTGCATATATTAAATATTTCTTGATTGAGTTTACAAAGGTGAGTAGTTGGTAGGAATCTTTAGGGGTTAGGAAAGTCACACACACTCACTCACTCACTCACACACACACACACACACACATTTAATGCAAGTACTTGCAATTTGGAGGAAAGTAAGCTTGATGCATTGGATGCAAGTCCAAATCATGAGCCATGTACACATGTTGAACCCTTACCTTAATGGTAGTTTTAGACTTTAGAAACCCAACATTATGGCCTTTCCATTATTTCTGATTATTTCCAGAGACCTTTAATGGATCTATTGAAGAGTGTTGCATTGTAACCCAAGACATAAGCGTGAATTCTTGAGAAATCCAAACATCATTTACATCCTTCAAATTTGTGGCATAAACAAGATTGAAGCGAAAGCTCTGGTCTAGGAGAAGAAGAGTGCTTTACCCTCTCAAGAGGAAGAGAGAACACATATGTAATTGTATTGAAAAGTTTTCACTTTCAAAGAGGAGAAAGAGCATTATTTACTTTAGAGAGAAGAAAGAACATTGTTTACTGTGCAGGAGGGCTTGGTGCCTGGGGATAGTTTAGAAGAGAGATTGGCACATCTTTGGACTATTTTTGAGGCCTTTGAAATAATGTTAATTTATTTAACATGGCTATAGGAAGGTGTGATAGAGGATTTGACAAGTAGGGGGTGGGGAAAGGCCAGATAAGGAGAGATGGAGGTTGGGACATGCTAGGTTAGTAAATGCCATAAGTGGGTGTGGGGGGACAAGAGGGGTATAGTGGTAGGGTGGGGTGGCTACCGGAGGTCTCTCCACCAATAAGAGGCTAAAAGGTTTCCTCCAAATATTAAATGTTGGACCCTCCTCATTGATAGAGTCTGTAATTTTTTAATTAGAGAAAATATAACTTTCCGAATAAAAGATCCCTTTTTGAGTCCAAAAGTCCCCTAATTCTCCCATTATGCATGGGCTTCTTGAGCCTCAGAATTGGTTTCTAGGATGTTGACCAAAGCTAGCTCACTAATGGGGCTTGTGGTTGCCATGGGATCATGCCTACCCATAAAGATATGAACAAAGTCTGGTGGTGTGGCCATGGTCGATCTAGGCTCCAAACTTATGGTCACCTTATGGTAGATCTAGGCTACAACCTTACGGCCACCTTTATGAGTTAGTGCCTATAGCCTTGAATGGTTTAAATGGAGAAGAGAAGAGGAAGTAATTTGTGACTTCCATACAAGAAAATCTCCTCAATTTTGAAGAACTGGCATCTCTCATGGTTACTAAAGAGTTAGTTGAAGATGGAGGAAGCAAGATCTCATAGATTTCATGGTGCCAAAAGAGCTAGTAATGGTGAATACTAGTAGCAAAACTGCAAAAGATACTCTAGTGAGAGGTCCCGAGGTTGAGGAAGAGGAAACTATAGAGGGAGGGGGAGAAATAGAGGCTGAGGTGGATGGTAGAACAATAGATAAAGTGGAAATTCAAGTGCATTATATTATTGTGGAAAACCAAGTCACATTGAAGATTTTTGTTATAAGAAACAAGAAGATGCAAAGAATGATGGATTATAGTAGGGAAACTATGCATCATCTAGTAGTGAAATGAAGAGAGAGAAAATCTATTTGTAATATTTTAAAAAAATATGTTTGTAATTTAGCACATGTTAATGCTATTTCACATAAGAAAAGGGTTACAAATGTATGGTATGTGGACTCAGATGGAGAGGCATGGCTTTATTGAGACAGGTGATACTTGTCATACAATTGAGCACATTAGAAAAGTTCCTTTCGACATGCAAAATGGGTAAACAAAGTATTTGATTGATGCATTACATGTGCCAAGTATTATTAAGAACTTGGTTCCTGTTTGTCAAATGGTAGTAGAACAAGGTTTGGATGTCAAGTTTAATAGAGGGGGTGTATTTGTTGAAGACTACAAGAATAACCAATAAAGTTATTGCAAGAGGATGCAAAGCTGGTAGGGGAGTCCTTAGTTGGTTTATGCAGCGCCCAAGGAAGCCACATTTGGATGAAGCACGGAGGATGCTATAGTATGCAAAGGCTACAATGAATTATGGGTTGTTTTATGGGTAGGTAGCTCTTATGAAAGAAGATCTACCAGTGGGTATGCATTTGGATTTCGTAGTGCCATGGTGATGAAGCAACCAACGGTTGCATTGTCTAGTAATAAGGTTAAGTATAGAGGTGTAGCAATAGTAGCATGAGAGATAGCTTGGTTAGACATTGCCAAAGTAGTTGCATTGTATTGTGAGAATATGAGTAGCATTCAACTAGTTCATAGATGTTGCCAAAGTAGTTGCATTGCATTGTGAAAATATGAGTAGCATTCAACTAGTTCGACCCAATGTATGATGCAAGGACAAAGCTACACATAGAAGTGCATTATCATTATGTGAGGAAGAAGGTCCCTGTTGGAGGGATTGATTTGGCATATGTCAGAATAGATGATTAGGTGGCTAGCATATTCCCAAAGTCATTGGTGTAGAGAAGCACTAAAAGTTTTGAAGCATGCTAGGTGTGATGGATTTTGGGTTGAGCTCAAGGGGGAGTGTTAAACTAGCGAGCTCACCACATGATCACGCACCTAGGTAGTGGACCCTAGAACCATTGATGTGATAGATTAGGTGAGCTATAGAGTGATTGATGATAGACCTAAACCTAAAAACCAACATCATACTATCATTCATCTTTGTTTGGTGTGTTTTGGGGGAGTTTCTATTGTGTTGAGGTAGTGTATTGTTGTGGAGCTATTGTGTGTGTAGAGGAGCCATTGTGAAACAACTGCATTGTGGTGAAAGAGAAACTACATTGTGAAGCAACTTCATCGCGGCCAAATAGCTATGTATGCCTCCACCTCTCTTGTGAATGAAGAACTACTCTCTTGTATATATTACTTGTGAAATTGTAGATCTCAAGCCCCTCCTACTTCTATTGTGTCATTGTTGTCTTGTTTTGTTTCTTGGTATTAGAACTCTATGTATCTTTTCATACAGTGTTAGATCTACTTGCATCTCTTCACAAATCTCTAGTTTTTAATTCATCCCAACGTATGACATATGCCACACCTTCACATAAGTTCTTTGTTTTTATGGAAAAAAATCAAAATCTCTAGGTTTTAATTCTTCTCAACAAATGGGATATGCCACACCTTCACGTAGAGAGTCACTTGTGACATGTATGAATATATCTCAATGGAAAGAGTTCCCACTCTTCAATTTCAATTCATTTTTGTATTCATGTGCCAAACCTCTTGGCATTCTTGCTCCCTTACACTATTAATGTGTTCTAGCATGCTCAACCTTGTAACCCATACTTTTGCACTCCCTCTAGCTCCTCCCTTATCTTTTTTCCTCCTCCTCCCTTCCTCCTCCTCCTCCTCTTCCTCCCTTCTTCTCCTCCCTCCTCCTTTCTCTTCATCTCCACGTCCTCGTTCACACCCCTTTAATCCTTAATCCCCACGAAATTGTGAAGGTCCTAGCTCTTTACTCCTCTTCAACCTTGAACTCATCCTAAATCTTGCAACCCTCTCTCAAACTTAAACCCCTTGATAAATTTTCTTAGCCCTACCCTCCTAAAGTTGACAACCTTTCACACATCCTTGGATTTGTATGGAGGTGAAAACCTCCATCAAACCTTATGATCAACATTTATTTTTCACTAAGTTCAAATAAGAATTGTTTTCCATGCTTTAGCATACATGTCTCACCAAAATAAAAACCAAGGACCAATGCTATAGTTTTGAGCATCTATGCTACAACAAGCAACAACATAACTATAGGTGAGTAAAACCCTTGGGTGACAACATCTTGGTGCCATTGTTGGGGCAATTAGTAGGTAAAGCAAAAGTGGATCACATATTTTCTTTCATGAGAAAGAACTTGCTTTGAAATCCATTAATGATACATATCTCAAGGCAAAGGAGTATGAGAATGCTTTGAATTATTTCAAAATTACAAGATCTTTACCTTTATTAGATGCTTGGGAATGGTGACTTGCATAAGCCCATTAGCAACCAACCAAAAAAGTTAACCCTTTAAACCCTCATATCCTATAAAAGCATCATCCCCACCCCTCAATCCTTCCTGATGCACTTTTGCAAACCCGCCTCCTTTTGAATCTCTCAACACACTCCACTTGTAGGTTCTATCCATCCCCCCCATTTTTTTCATCCATCATCTCCACCCCCTTCACCACCACTTTTCTCCTCCCATCTACCACCATGTTTCCTATTGATCTCCTCCTCCACCTCCACTTTCCGTCCACTTCAATGTATGCCCTACCCACTTTCCTTCTTGAATTTTTTGTGCACCTTTCCCTTCACTTTCCATTGCCTTCCCCTTCTTCTTTCTCCCTTTCCCTTCTCTTTTTCATTAACCCCCCACCCCTTTCTATTTACTACCACCCTCTTTTCCATCCTTGCACCGCTCTATACCCCCTTTGATTCTCTCTCTCTCTCTCTCTCTCTCTCTCTCTCTCTCTCTCTCTCTCTCTCTCCCTCTCTCTCTCTCTCTCTCTCTCATCCCATCTCTCCCCTTCCCTTTCCAACCCCTCTTTCATCCGTCCAATTTGACCCCTCTTTTTCTTTTCATTCACCTCCCTCTCTTCCTTTCTCTCCCCTACCCTCTTCCATTCTATTACCTTCCCCCCTTTCATTCTATCAACCCTTTCTCTTTTTACCATCATGCCACCTGCACTCCCTCCCATGCACCCCCCTCTCATTTTTTCCATCACCACCCTTCATTCTATCACTCCCTCATCCCCCCCTTCATTCTCTCACTCCCTCATCCCTCTTCTTCATTCTATTACCACCCTTCATTCTATCACTCCCTCATCCCCCCCCCTCCCATACCTCTTTCCCCCCTTTTCTATACCCCTCCTCTCTTCCTACACCAAAGGCAAATAAGGATAGCAAGAAAACCTGAATCTCAACACATGAGCAAGAAGAGAGCTTGTATTTCTCAAAGGTTGCATACAACAATGAAGACCAAATTCAACCACTTGGCCTTTTATATATGTCACATTTTGAAGGGAGAGACAAACTCTCTCTATCTTCAAATGACTCTTGTGTTATCCTTTTATGGGATCCAAATGGCTCTTGAGTTATCATTGCCGATTGGGGCAATCCTAGCAGCTACTTCAAAATTGAGCCACTTGTGGCTCAAAACCCATAGGGTTTGGATGGGCCAGACCTATTAGCATGCTCAATGGTTGTTAACATGGCCCCCTTACTATTGTTAAGCCATCCTTAAATCAGTTGCATGGTAGTAGGTGAGTGGAGAGGACCGTTTGGAGGATTATGTAGTGGCCTAATTGCTGTGGCATGATCCGTGTGAAGTAAGCCAGATACTTCTAGAAGTGATTAGCATGCATGTCCTCGAACATGTGAATGTGAGGGTTTGGCCATGGAGATTTTGAACCCGAAGGTACATGCATAAGCCTTGGAATTGGGTAGGGCCTTTGTCGCAGAGTTGAAGACAATCTGGTTGTTGAGACTGTGAAGTTTGTCATCAATGGAACATTTGTGGATGGGGAGATCTCAGAGCAATAAAAGGATAAGGTGGTTGAAGTGCACCACTGCTACCAGTATGGCGAGATCGGGTACCAAGCCATAGGTATTGTTGAATGACTAAGGGCAAAACAAAACTCAAGAAAAGTCATTTCCTTGTGGAAGTTATACTTAGGGAAGATGTATATGATATTGGAACCTTTTTGTTGGAGTTCTTGGAAGTGAGCCCAGGTCCATTGTCTTTCCATGGGCATATAGATGGGATGGATAGTAGGACCAAAATTGCTCCTTTTTCAAAAAGGGGGTGTGCCAATGGGGTTGAAGGCGAGAGGCTATGTTGGTAAGGGGAATGGGCACATCTGGCGCTCAATTGAAGCCACCACATGTGCGCATTGGGTAGGCGCACCTCCATTTGTTGAAGGACTGAATGATAAATGTTGTAGCAAGGGGTCAAACTTCCATTATCTCATATAGGTGAAGGTGAGAGCCTTCGATTTGTGCCTTTCAATGATGCATGAGAGCACTATCGGGTAAGTGCTAGAAGGATTAGAGGTTGGGCCACCATTGCACATCTTTTGTCGATGAGGAGGGGGGTGTTGGAGGAACATCATCATCCACATTTAGCATTGGTAGAACTGCCAGCCATAGTAATGTATTCAAAGCTTTGTCAGAAGGTCAATAGGATCATTGGAGGATATGGACTAGGAGGTCCCTTGCTGTGTGGTGCTAGTATTGGAGGTGTGCGAGGAGTATTTGGGTTGGTTTGTGTGGGGAAGGGGAGGTGGCAGAGCGGGATTGGAAGGGGGTGGGTAGGATTTGTGGGGTCTAATATGGGTTAGGAATATCTATGGGGGTAGTAGCATTAACGATGGAGATGGATTTTTTATCCTCCTCCTCAGTGAAAACTTCGGGGTATGCTACATGAATTGTTTCACATTTTGGTGGGACCCATGCCCCTATATTAAAGTTTGCACTTTGTGTCACGAATGCTATAGAGGAGTGCTGTTGGAAAGCTGAAAGGAAAGCAAAGAGTGGACACAAACTCAGAATACTTGCTTTACTTGCTTGTAGAATGAAGAAGAGTGAGGTCCTTAAGTAGGCACCTCATACATGCTCACTGACATCACTGATGACTTCAGAGCTCCACAACAATCATCTCCTCAATCTACTCCTAGATTCTCTCAATCATCCTATGTGGCTTTTCCACCACCTAACTATGCTTGTGGGCACCTAACTGTGCCTCTAGCACTCACACATAGAAACATAAGGTGTGCCTGAGGCATACACCTTGAGATATCCCAACAAACCCCCCCTCAAGGGAATGCCTCAGGCTATGTCAAGGATACATCTAGTCTCATAGTTTCTCATGCCATCTCATGGTGGTCAAGGATAAATCTATGGCTAGGTTCTCATGCTAGCAAGGGTTCCCATGGGTGTAAGGTAAACAAAAAGGGATACAAAAAGACCTTCCAATGGTTATCTCCCCTGCATGTACATGCACACAATGTCTGCAGGAGGTACCATGGAACAAAACATACACATGGCCTACATCATAAGGTGACCAGAGGTGTTTACAAAACACACAAAACACAATAGTTTATTTTCATTCATTTTGGAGGACTATCCAGGCTGAGTACCTTGACATAAAAAGAGAGATCTGGAGCATACATAGAGATGTGTTTAAAATGCATAATCTTCAAAGGATGCCTCATCTTGTGGAGGCTCATTAACTGTAAGTAGATTTGCATTTTCTATCTTTGCTTTGGCTCTGCAAAACTTCTCATTATGGTTGTTCTTGCCACAGTGCTTGCATGGATTAACTTTGAAGCAGTCCTTTGAAAGGTGATTTGTCTTTCCACAGTGATTGCAAGGAGTATACTTGCCCTTTTGGAAATTCATAACATAAGCAGTGTCATTGCCTTTCCTTAGCTCCATATGCCTTTCTTCTTCTTGGAGAGCAAAGATAATACCTTCAAGATTAGGATTAGGAAGATTCTTCAAAGTGCTAACAATGTGATCAAATCCTTCAGGCATACTCTTAAGTAACACTGCCATAGCATCATCAGGAGTGATAGGAGAGTTGATAGAAGCTAATTGAGTCATAAGACTCCGCATATAGTTGACATGAGCTACTAAAGTAGTACCACTTGCCATCTTTAATTCAAAGAAAGAGATTTTAAGTGATAGTTTAGAGATGTGAGAGCTTGCACCAAAAATCATGTCTAGCTTCTGCCAAGCTTCCGAAGGAGACTCTAAGTCAGAGATATGGTATATATAATCATCACCCAAAGCAAGAGCAATGATACCATATGCCTTTTCTTCTCTTGCTGGATCCCTTGCCGGTCGTGTCGGAGTTGAAGTTTCTCCAGCATTGGAGGCCGTAGAAGAAGCGGTAGGAGTAGGTTTGACAAGTCCCCATAAGTTCTCCCTCATCAATGCAAATTTTACCTTCATTTGCCATGTATGGAAGCCCTTTCCATTGAACTTCTCAAGATTAAATATGGTAGCCATGAGAGGGTCTTACCCAGATATTGGGCAGTGTCTATCTCTCTTACAAGGCAAAAATAACTGAAAGACTTCCAAAATATGAGCACTTGATGTAGCAAAGAGTAGTGACCAGATTTCAAACAATGATGCTTCTTCTTACATGCTTCACAGAGGTGGCTTAAAATGAGAACTTTCCAATCAAAACCAGGTCTAGTAATTCAAAACAAAATTAAAGCCACACTTGTATTGAAGTTATTGAAAGCTTCAAAAAACCAAAAATGCTAGAGTAGCATTTTATGTAGCATCATCTTCAAAAACTTGTCCAAAACTGTCCAAACCAAAAGGCTGAACTTGGAGGGCTTGTAGCTCACTCTTCAAAGCAAAGAAAAGAGGGATTTCTAAAGCAAAAGAAAGCTCATATACCAGAGAGGTCCAGCATAGAGGTTGGACGAAATGGTTCACACTTTTGCCCGGGAGAGTTGCTACAGGCTGAAACTGAGTTTTGACAATTTCTCCCTCGTTAATGAACCAAATGACCTGAAAAATGGCTCAAAATCTTTGTCTTGAGGTCGCCCATCTACTCCTAAGAGGGCTCAAGCAATGGCAGAGCAGGCAGGGAGTATTGAGCAATAGAAGAAATTCGCTGTTTGGAGAATGGCAGCCACCACAAACGTTTTTTCTTCAATTGCTTGCAGGTGGAAGTTCTCCCATACTAGAGGAGTTTCCAGCTCAAAGGGTTTGGGCAATGGTCGTTTGTAGGTGGAGAACCAAGCTTTCAAAGATTTTGGGAAGAAAGAGGAAAATGGAGAAGAAGAAGATGATGATGTGGCAGAAATGGGCTCAAGGGGGATCAAAGGGCTCTGATACCATGTTGGAAAGCTGAAAGGAAAGCAAAGAGTGGACACAAACTCAGAATACTTGCTTTACTTGCTTGTAGAATGAAGAAGAGTGAGGTCCTTAAGTAGGCACCTCATACATGCTCACTAACATCACTGATGACTTCAGAGCTCCACAATCATCTCCTCAATCTGCTCCTAGATTCTCTCAATCATCCTATGTGGCTTTTCCACCACCTAATTGTGCTTGTGGGCACCTAACTGTGTCTCTAGCACTCACACATAGAAACATAAGGTGTGCCTGAGGCATACACCTTGAGATATCCCAACAAGTGCCACATCCCCCTCCATGAGGTCTTTATTCTTGAGGTTGCAGTTGAACCATTTTTAACGCCTTGCCTTCTCCACTCAAATGCAATAGGCTATGTGCAATCGATTAAGTGCTCTGCCAAAGCATTTTTGGTGAGCCTCTCCTTGACTATGATGTGAAGGTTGGGCACTACATACTTTATTGACATAATCGCCTCCACCCCAAAGGTTAAGCTGAAGGGGGTGCAATTAGTTGCCACTTTGTAAGACCTTTGGTAGGCTCAGAGTGTTGCGATGAGCTTGTGCTCCCAATCGATATGACTAGCTTCAACTATGCAAGTTATAATTGTGCCTTGTTTTGTTTGACCTTTTGGCTGAGCCATTTGCTCTGGGATAATATGGCATGGATTTCCTATGTATGATCATGAATTTGCTAGTCAAGATCGCTATTGTTTCATTGAGGAAATGAGTTCATCGATCACGGACTAGTTCCAAGGGACACCCGAACTGTGTGATAAACTTGTTCATATTAAACTTAGTTGTGGGCCGTGCATCAGCTTTCCTTGTGGCTTGGCCTCCACTCATTTGGTGAAATAATTTGTAGCCAATATAATATCTCTAGCCCCTATTCCTTTAGTTGATGGGCTTATAGGACCAATAAAATCTATGCCCCATTTCTCAAAAGGCTAATCAGTTAATATTCCCATTAGGGGCATCATATCTGCTTTATGTGTAATTTTCACTCTTTGGTAGGGATCACAGTGCTTGATAAACTTGGTTGCATCTCCACAGAGGGTTGGCCACTAGAGGTGTGCATGTAACACCTTATGTGGCATAATGTCAGTGAGGAAAAGTGACCGCCTGTTATCTCCAAATGTGCTTCTTCGAGCACGTCCACATGTTCGTGTTTGTGCACGCACCTATGCAAGATGCCATCCTTACCCATGCCATAGATTTGGCATGCAATTATCTCTACATCTATAGTGAGTTTGTGGGCTCTATCCCTCTTGAGGGCTTTATCCATAGGTAAGCTGTTTGCTAGGTAAAGGCCTATTTTGGCTGCCCATTCCGAAATGATGTCAATGAGAAATAGGGGAGCATCTAGGAGGTCTTCCTCGACTCTTGTTGGAGATTCTCCAGTGGGGATCCTCGAGAGGTGGTTAGCTAGGACGTGGGTCTTCCCTTTACACACCATGACTATCAAGTCAAACTCTCAAGGAGGATTAGCATCCACCTTGTTGTGCATCCCGTCATGCAAGGCTTGTTAACAAAATATAGCAGTGCTTGATGATTAAAAAAAAAAGCAAACTTGTTGGCTAGCAACAAGTAATGCCTAAACTTCTTAACTACATAAACCATGGCCAAACCTTCCCTCTCTATTGTAATCTAATTAATCGTGGTATTGTTTAATTGCCGGCGGCTGGCAAAGTACATGGGGTAGTCCAAGTTGTGCTCCCTGATTGGGCTAACATGCATCCAATGGCAAAGTTTGATGCATTTATATGTGGAAGTGGAATATTATATTCCAATTTGGGGCCTACAATGCCGGTGCTATGGCCAAAGCTAGCTTGAGGGCTTTGAAGAATCTCTAACATTCCACAGTCCACTCAAAGACTATTAACAGCTTGTACAACGGCCAAATTATGTCTGCCTAGAATAGGATGAATCTTTGATAGTAACCCATATGGCCTGTAAATTGCTACACTCCCTTGGTGTTCGAGGGGGGGGGGTGACCTCTAGAATGAGATTATCTTATTTTAATCCATGGAGACACCATTCTTGGACACTATGTGACTGAGAATGACTCTATATTTGACCCAAAATTAACACTTGAGAGGATTCAGGGATATATGGTACTATTAGATATCAATGCTCCACTCTCGTGTAACTACGCGGGAACAAGCTAATTATACTTATAAGCCCCCCATATGAGGAGAAGGCATTTGAGTAGCTCGGTTATCTAGTAGGTCTTGGTTTGGACACCAGATGGGGGCCATGTGTCACCTGATGGCTGGACGACTTCAAACAGAGTTGGCACACCACCAACTAGGCTACATGCAAGTGCGGGAAGGCATCCCTTGACTGACCGCACTGAGGGTAGACAGGCCATTTCTCAGGGCAGGCTAGTCTCGGGTTGCGGGGCCCGTGTGGAGCCTCAGATGATCTCGGATGAACAAATACCATAGGTTAGTTGCTTTGTTTTGCACACCGGTTCTATCGTATGATCGGTGGCTTATTTGGGGACCAACCCCTAGTCGACCGTTTTGGGCAGACTGGGTCGGTCACCCAATTGAGCCTAACCAACTACGACTGGTGGCTATATAAGAGCAAGCCCATGAAGCCCATTTTATCACTGGCTACAGCAACCCTGATTCCTTAGCATCCAACCTCCGTCTTCTACTGTTTCCAGCATGCCATCAAAGCTTCTTTCACAGGAGGGCATAGTTGGGAGGTAGTGCCATCTATTCTATCAGTTCTATAGTAATCAAATTTTTGATTCTCCATACTATCTTGTTTTTCTCTCTTGCGTATGAGATCCTATTATCTGTTGAGCATAGCGTTGTATTATTTTTTTACATGGTATTAGAGCCTGGACTCTAGAAAGAAGAATTGGTAGTGTGTTTTTGTTTGCGAGCAGATTGTGAGAGATGGCCCAGGCCACAAGACTACGAATCCCACCGTTCGGCGAAAGCGAAAAGTTGGACGGCTCTAACTATCCAATCTGGAGTTCAAGATGAAGACCATCCTGAGTGCATACGAGCTTTGGGACACTGCTACTGGAGTGGACCTAAGGCCAGTTGTAAGACCGGATCCAACCAATGCAGGACAACAGATAGTACCAACTGCAGATGAGATTCTTGCATGGCCAAGAAGAAATGCAGATTCGCTGTGTTCTATTGTCTGCAGTGTTAGTGATTCCATCATGGCATTAATTCAACATGTCACCATAGCGGAGGAGGCATGGACGGTCTTGAAAAATCAGTACGAGACCATGAATCAGATGCTAATTCATAATCTAGAGACTCAACTCATGAACGAGTTGTCTGAGTCTGAAGCAGCAGAGAAGTTCATCACCAGGGTGAAGAATCTGTGCGATCAGATGACTGCAATTAGCATCACCATCACCATCGAGAATCTAGCACGAAGGTGCATACGGATTCTCCCACCAAAGTACGACGGTCTTGTTACAGTACTGAATACGCAGAATAGAAATCCACCCCTCAACTTTGAGGATTTCAGTGCGATGCTTCTAGAGGAGGAGATGCATCAAAAGACGAGAACTAGAGAAGATACGACTTTCTGGATCGGATCAAAGAAAGGTAAGGGTAAGGACTCTGGTAACCCATCTTCTTCTGATGATAAAAAGAGAATGAAGAATATCAAGTGCTTCTATTGCAACAAGGAAGGGCACAAGCAAAATGAGTGCTGAAAGAAGATTGCAGATGAGAAGAACGACGTAAAGAAAGAGTCCAGCAATAGTGCGCAGGCAGTACCAATGGAGCAGTTTGTCGCAATTGAGGAGATTTGCACGGAGGCATTTCATGTACCTACAGGTGAACCGTGGATCATTGATAGTGGTGCATCGCACCACATGACAAGTCGGAAGGATTACTAATAGGGAATCAAATTGTCATGAAAAACACCTACATAGAACAATGGTACCATATTCAATACTAATTACCAAACTCCTAACATAAATGACTATTGAAATACCACTTCACCCACAAAATGCACCAAACCCACACTACCACTTTCCAAATGTGTCCAATGTTCACCACAACAATTATCAATGTATGAACAAAATGGTATTTCAAACATATTCTAATCCTCCTGACATTCATCATCAAGAAAGTAGTTGCACGCACGTGGTTTATCTAGTTGGCACTCATCATATCTCCTGTCGGTTGACGTGAATCTTGTCATTTTTTTTGCATAGCATGGCAAAAAATGGTATTTCAAACATGTTCTAATCCTCCTGACATTCATCATCAAGAAATTAGTTGCACGTACGTGGTTTATCTAGTTGGCACTCATCATATCTCCTGTCGGCTGACATGAATCTTGTCATTTTTTTTGCATAGCATGGCAACCAACTACAACAAAACATACATTTCAAAGCAAAGTAAGTCAAAGTGGAACAGTGAAAATAATTTTGAATAAGAACTTGCCATCCTTATATGTTATATAGAAATTTAAAAAACATTTGCTAGATCAAGGCCTTACAAACAATATCCAAAGCATCAAAACTTGTACTTTCTTGATTCAAGGGCACCCATAAATGCTCACTATCTACCATATTATAAAGATGCTAAATAACATTTTCAAATTCCTCAATTTTAGCATTCAAAATATATAACAAAAAAACCCAGGGCCAGTAGCATACTACTCATCAAATGGGTTTGTGGCATGCTCCACTCTCTCTTCTTCCCCCTCTCCATCATGCTCTGATCCGTTTTACAGAATGATCTACCACAAGTGGCTCAGTAATGCTAGCCATAATACCGCAGTTTGAATCAAATGAAAAACAAGGCCTACCAATGGCCTGACAAGTGCGCATAAGAGGGGATGTACCACAACCCATCTCTAGAACCAACCCTTTAGGAACACAGAGAAGAGATATAATGCAACCTATAAAAAAACTACTCCTCTCTAGTCCACCTCATGCTAGCTGTGAGAAGACATCAGCATTATTATCCTTACAGAGGGAGGTATGTAGTAAGTCTAGATATCTTCACATGGATCAATCAAAAGCTGTTGGAAAAGTGGAAAGCTCTCCTCCCAAAAATTGTTGAATTCTTCTTTGCTCTACATATGAGAGCTAATACTGAAGTTTGCATCTGGAAACCACATGGAGAAAAACATGTACAGAATATTGACTTCAACTAGAAAGCATTATAGCAAGGAAGATGGCACTTGCCAATCACACATAATAAACTGCAAGGACAAAGGTGACTTATCTTTCCAAACATAGCATGCATAGGACTCACGAGCTGACATTTGTCAAAGACCCCAAAGGCGAAAAACAAAAGGACTCAATACAACTGACAAACATAGAATGCATGGAATGGTAGCTTACCTTAACACTTTTACCATGTTCTCTGCAAAATCCATATGGAAGCTTGTCATGAATGATCACACGTCTGATAACCTCCAAAGCCCTGGACATATGCAAACCGTTCCATCCAACCAATACATTGACTTACAAGCAATTACTTTTATTTAAATCTAGCAGAATCGAAACACGAAATGTGAAATGTCAATTGTGTTATTGTGCCTTACTTGCCAAAGGACATATGCATGCCAACCAACCATATCAAACAAAGAAGCCGATACAACTACAAGCACATGCCCCACAAGGTCCTTGAGCAAGACATTCCAAGTAGGAGTGGGTCCTCTCTCATCAAGTGGATAGCCAAATGGAAAATCGAGCAATATAAAATCTGAAGCCCAGTTCACCCATTTCTTACCCATCCTCTTGTAGTCTTGATCTTGACTAGCCAACCACTGTAATGAAAAACTCATGCAAAAATAGCATACTTATCATTTCTTTTAGAGTCAGCGAAGTCTTTGCCCATGGCAATGTAATCGCCAACCATACAAGCAAATAAATGTGTGATGCCACGAGCCTAATTCCTCGGTGTTTGAAGGATTGTACCCAAGGGGGAGGCTCAAGCTCAGGCAAGCATCTAAAGGATTGTACCCAGGTGGGAGGGTCAAGTTTAGACAGTTGTAAGGCACTCTAAATTCCTTACCTCTTTTTGGTTCATTATCGTGGCTAAATAGCAAATCCTAAATTTTGGTGAGAGGCAATCTCAACGGGACCAATTACCCGTTGCAAAAAATGAAGGTTCAAAGTCACTTGGTGTTGAGGGAGGCATGGAGGATTGTGTGATGGGGATAGTGCTATTGCCTCAGGCCACCGTGACTATCGCAGGTAGTGACAACACCAATAGATCCTGTATTAGTGAGGTCATGGAATATGATGTATGAGGAGGCCTTGGCTTTCATTGTGGGTCCGACAAAAGGGTACCAGCTTAGAGTTAAAGAATTCATCTTCACTGGTGGTGACAGAGGAACTTATCTTGGTGGCAACTTTGAGTGCTGCTGAGATTAGATATATGGACCTTGGTGTTACTCTCAGGATGTCAGAGATTGAGGATGATTTATGATCCTTTGTGAAGGTGATGGATAGTGATGAGTGCCTAGAGTCATTTGGGTGCTTGACTGGTGTTGTTGAAGCATGGTGGGATTCTTCGGCAGGACCCGAGGACTCATGGTCAAAGGGTGGCTCTTACTTAGAGGGGGACAACAACATAGAGCCATAGTGAGAGCTTCACAGTCTAGGTAATCTGAATTTATGCTTGGGATATGATGTCTTGAGGATGTTGTTTGGTTGCTGACCTAGCCAGTGGGTTGAAACAGACCTTGAGAGCATGCTTGGAGGACTTCAAGCTATTCACCCATCATGAGGGGGCATGTTGGAAGAAGATGGTACCTAGAATGCTTGAGTTCGAAGGCGGCGGGCTCATGACTGAAGGCATGGTGCCATCAGGTGCTACCAAAGATGGACCTATGTATCAGACTGGTGTGTGAAATTGGAAACGGACCTAGCGGAGTAGGAGCCACTGGTTGAAAAGCCAAGAGAAGACTATGACGACCCCAAAGTTTTCTAAAGGGCAACGACAATGGAGCTACTGGAGCATCTTCATCGACGGGGTTGGATCTGGCAAATAAGGGTCAATAGAGAGGGTGTTGGACCATAGATTAATAGGACTAGGCATGGGGCTACCACATGGGCAGCACATGGGCATGGGCTGCATGTGGGCAGCAGAGAGAGAGGAGACATCTGGTAGATCCGGGCCACCAGATTTGCACTTCAGCTCAAAGACCCAAGTGAAATTGGAGTAATTATCAATGAAAGTAACAAAGTAGAGATGGCCACCCAATGATGGAGTCCTCATGGGTCCAGAGACATCACTGTGTATAAGCTGTAATTTCCAGACAGCTTTAACTGAACCATCCTTTTTGAAGGGGAATCTATGTATCTTGCCTAAAATGCACCCTTCACAGGCATGTGGAGGAGGTATCTCAAGAGGTGGCAATGCATCAACCATAGAGTGCTTTTGAAGTGTCATCAAGCTGTTGTGATGCATGTGGCCATATCTGGCATGCCATAACTCTGCATTCTGCATGGCAGCCAGAGGAGTAGAAACTGCAAGAGCATGGGCTACTCTTTTCTCAAAAAGATCAAGCTAAGCATGGCACGAGATACCTCTCCAATATGCCTATTTTTCCTTTCTGCAAGTCCATTTTGTGATCAATGGAACACATATTGCTTCACAATTCTTGAGATTGATTCTTCACCTATATGGAATAGCAAATCGATTACAAGCAACACTAGTGTTAAAAGAACAACTACATATGTAGAACACAACCACACCCTTACCTGCACTCTCTATGTGATCCATTTCATGCTGCATAGGACTAGATGGTCCCTCATCTAGAAAGATAACAATCATAAACTTATTAATAGTACAATGCCAAAGCAAATTGAAGACAACAACAAACAATCATTCTATATCTTCCTTACCTTTTCTTGTAGCATGTTATTGTTTCTCTTTCTCTTTCTTATCTCTCCTTGAGCTTCCCTCCACTTTTTCTTTACTTGCTTCACTGGCTTTTGCTGAAGCATAAGTGTTGTACAAGTCTCTTTCTCGCACTAGTACTTGTCCTTTAGGGAAGTCTATCCACCATGGACTATGTGTTGAATCCCATTGAGAGAGATGGTGCATGCCACGTGGATACATGCATGCTGCTTGACCAATCTCCACCCAACTCTTGCACAAATTTGTAATGTTAGAGATCCTTTTCTCTATTGCTAAGTGGGAGAGATATCTATCAACCAAGAAACAAAAAGAACTTGGATGTCCCAAACCATTGAAAGGTCAAGAAATCAAGTGGAACAACCACAATTGTGTAATTACATGAATCAATAGCACAAACATAGACAAACAAAAAATGAACCTTGGAATGAATTGAAAAGATACCTATAAACCACCTTATGGGTAGCCATGTCCAACACAGGTAGTCCATCTCCTTTTTTCCACTCTTGTTGTCCATCTTTGTTTCCTTTGATCTTAGCACCACAAACATATGTTTCACCCTCAAATCTTCAAGCACTTTTAGTGACTGTGTCTCAACCTTTTCCAAAAATATTTCTCTACTAATCCACCTAAACAATAAAAGTTGACGTAATTTTATAATCAAAAGTAAGAGTCATGCCATTGGTAAGAAACAAACAAACACCATGAAAGCTAGTTTGTATTGGTAGTAGAAACACACCCTTTGCACTCAAGGTCGCCCACAGGCATGAAGTACATGTCTCGCATAGGTTTAGTATCTTCTAAAAAAGTAAGGAAAATATTTTTCTTCTCCAATCTCAAATTAGACTTTGCAATGAGTTGGAGCTTCTCCAATGTCACACAAGAGTCTGTACCATCAAAGCACAAGGCAAACAACTTTTCCAACCAAGCCTCTCCAAGACCAAGATCTATACAATTCAACACCTATCCAAAGATACATGTCAGTCACTCAACTTCAAAATAAATGCAACAAAATATAGAAAATTCAATTCACACCTTTCCCATCTTATTAGCAATTCTCTTTTGAATTATGGTACATTGCTTTCCGTCCGCCTCTCCCCTTTGATCTAAAGGCAGCTTTGTAGATATTTTGTCCATTGCCTTTTTAAGCTCTGTATTGTACTTAACCTACATCCATAAGTTCCAATTAGAGAAAGAAAAGGAGTAATAAAGAAATAAATGTCAATACAAGTGCAACATTCTACCTAGAAGACAAGCCTTGCCAGATAACGTCTTGTCAATGGAAGCCATGGCTTCTTCCCTTTACTCTCTTGAGCCCTCCAATCCTCTATTGATTTGACCTCACTCAAAGACAATGTTCTCATAAACACCATAGGGTCACACTCACACTTGTTGTGTGCATTTATGAGTATGCCCCTTAGACTGTGTTTCATAATGGCATGTTCATTCATGCTGTAAAATCAAGAGCAAAGTAAACAACCCAATCAATAAATGCAAAGTAGCATAAAACACAAATGTGGAGAAGCTTAAAAGAGTCCATGTACTTATGAATTCATTCATTGCAGCCCTGCCAAGAGAGCAATCTCACTAACTTTCCTTGGGTCAATGATTGTTCATACCACTCGTAGATGTCTTTTCTTGTTTGTAGGAAATATATCCTTGATAACACTCATCCATGCAGTGCTCCTATGATTGCCCGTCCAAACAAATAACATCTTTTGTGACATAAAATGAAAGTCAGTGTTAGACATTACATCTTTCCCAAACTCTTCATCCACCTCTCTCCAGGTGGGAGACCAACTCTCCCTCATACCATCTGTACAACTATCTCCTCTCCATCACTCTTGCAGATAGATACAATGAAAGATCCTTTCTCTGGGAGATAGCCCTCCACTTGGAATGTACTTTTGAGTGAAGATACATCATCACGAAGTCCTCTCACTCTTGCATAGGGTATCGACCTAAAATAAGGCATTTTTCCAATCATAGTTCTCAAAAACTTTTCAATAAATACCAAAAGTAAAAACAAGAAACAACATTTTAACAACAAATAAAATACAATGTACGATAGATTCAAAAGTCTTCTCAAATATATCCATAAGCTCAAAAAAACATGAGAGTTTATTCATATATATATATGCTAAAGGTTTTGTTTATGAAAACATATGCAATGTTTGCAAACTCCCTATTTATTGACATGTATTGTGAATGCAGAAGTGTGTACATATTGTGAGGGCAAAGCTTCAAACAAAGGTATATATGCACTTCTATGCAAAGGTATATATATGCACTTCTATGCCTATCCCTTACCCTCTTGAAAAGACACCTTCAGAGGCCAAAAAGGATAGCACGTTAATGTGCTGTCCTTTTTGGCCTCTCAAGGTGTCTTTTCAAGAGGGGTTCAGACTCTAGACACAAAACAAAGCAATGCACACAACCTGAGAATTAAACATATCAGGAATGGCTGGAGACCAAGAAAATGTGCACTAGAGACCAAGATAAGCACCCTATTTTTTAATGTTCTAATACATTTGCAATCCTCTACTTTTGTATAAATGCACTAGAGTGGACTTGAACACACTTATATGCCTATCAAGGTTTCCCCTTTACCATCTTTAAAAGACACCATGAGCTATAAAAAAGGATACCGTGTTAATGCACTGCCCTTATTGGCAACTCAGGGTGTATTTTCAACCTATGGAGCTGAGATGTCGAATTCAATTTGGGTGGCTAAAGATAATGACATGGGAGGATATTAACCAGCAAGGGGATCAGGCAAGGAGGGGCTTGTAGACTACTTGGTGAACTAAAACAGGTAGTGCATTAACCCGCTACCTATTTTATCTCACCGAGAGCTCACGAGGCAATCCAAAAGCCCTGAGTCAGCTATGATGGGAGTAATAGTGTCTCTTGGGAGAGATGTTTTGTGATAGGGAACATGGTGATGCCTTGTTGAGTGGTTTTGGGCATGACAGTGTTGTTTTTGGGAAGAGCCATGGTTGTTCTAGTTTACTGTGATGACATATTGGTTGTAGCATGGCCTTTTTTATAAGTCTATTGAGAACACAGGTTAGATAGCATCAATAGGGGCAATGGCTTAGAGCACGGGCTCACTGAGCTTTTGGAATCTACCTTCATACATATGGTGGATTTCATAAACGTTCTTGTCATGGATATGGCGGTAGAGGTAAACAACGAATCTCTTGATGACATCAAGAACAAAGCTCTTGACGACATTAGGAACAGAGTCGGGCTCCTACTGTGCTCGAGATTGCAAGCATCTCTAAATTCAAGGCGATCATCATTGGAGTCATCGTAGCCACCACCACCAAAGTCATGGCCAAAGCTATCAAAGGCCATGGAGATGGGGAGGGTATGGGACAACTTGGGACAGCTTGGGGGGAGGGTCTTGGATAGCCTGGAGCAGCAAAAGAGGCAGCGCATTAACATGTTGCCTCTTTTGCTTCCCCAGCCAGCAGTCCAAGTGCCCCTCCCTTCACTCTTTTCCTCACATTCTCATGAAGCTACAAACAAAGCTAGAAGACGATCTGATCTGTTAGAAAGATCTAGTTCTCAACAAGGGATTAGACGAAAGTTGGGAGGAGGGATTTAAGTATCCGTTGGACATCACCAATGCCTTCACGATGAGTGCAACAAAAAATAGCTGACCCACAATGACCAATGTGCCTTTGACACCTCAATGACGAATAGAAGGGTCTATGTCTTCACAACCCCAACCAAACGACTTTCCGTCCTTTTGCGTCATGAAGATATTCATTCCAGACCTTAGCATCATGAATATATTCATTCTGGACAATTTGTTATTATTCAATTGGATATCCATCTGAGCATTTGAATCTTGACACCGTTTTCCTTAGCTACAACCAAGCATGTTTTTAATCTAGAATTGGGAGTTGGATAGGGAAATTGAAGGAGCAACGAAAGCAGGGGTGGGAGGGAAGAAGAAGCAGGCGCAAGCAAAAAGGAAGGAGGAGAGGATTTTGAAGGAAAAAAGAGCAAGAGCGATCCATGGGGAGAACAGAGAAATAGTGGAAGCTGGAGCTTAGTGTAGAGCTCAGTGAGACAACTACTTCTACACTTATGAAAACGACCAGCCAGCTCCATGGCCAACTACAGAGAGCTTTGACCAAGCTGGCATGCAACAAGAGATAGCAATAAGCGACTAGCCTTCATGCACAAGTCAACAACTAACGAGAGTGCCTCCATCCACAATGTCATGCGGCTCCTTCACAGCAACACAAGAACTGCCTCAATGCAGCTATGCGAGCCCTCTAGCATAACAACAGGCAAAAGTTGTAGAGTCAAATTGATGTATGGGTGTGTGCCTAAGGGCTAGGAGTGTGTGAGAGTAGGTGTGCTAGAGTGGGTAAGGATTCACTAGGTGTAATTGAGTGAATCTATGTGTGTGGTGTGTGATTGAGAGATTCATGGAGGTGATGGCTTGAATATAGGATCTTGGTGGCTTCTATTGTGACATCACATATGATGTACGCTAGATATAACATGGTGCCTATATAATGGACCTCTATTCATGAATACAAGGTACTAGCCATTGCTTCTATCTCGTGTACTCTCTGCCTCTACCATGATCTCAAGTATGTTCCTACAAAAGCACATCCCATGGTGATCTTTGAATGTTTGATCTTTGAATGGACCTGCTACTATTGGCCTAGATGCTGCAAGAGACAACACACACCTCCAATGAATAAATCCAAACCACAGTAGAAGAGCTCCAATGGGCATGAATGACCCTCTACACACTGAGCTCTACCATCAACAGAGAAATGATAGAATTGGGAAGAAGAGCAAAAAGAGGGGAAAATCTATGATTAGAAGAGTAAAAACTAAGTGAAGCCAAATGGCAATGACAAACCATAAAACCATCTTGAACAAGATGAGCATTGTCTAAATGAACGAGATGAGCATCCTCGTCTAAAAAAATCATCGAAATACGCCTCGCCATCCTCATCCTTGTCTAAAAACACCGCCAATCTCCTTGTCTAAAAACCATCAAAATATGCCTCATCCTCATCCTCTTCCTCGTCGCTTGGCCTTCCAATTTCCTTGGCCTTCTAATCTCTGTCCAATCTCCTTCACTATAGAAGGGGGAGGGTCTTGGACAGCAGCCTAGGGCAACAAAAGAGGCCATGCATTAACGGAGCCTCGGGCAGTAAAAGAGGCAGCAAAAGAGGCAGCACGTTAATGCACTGCCTCTTTTGTTGCCCCAAGCTGTCCAAGTGCCCCTCCCTTGCATGGCCAATGCTGGGCCTTCAAGTTGCTCTCAAATGCCTTCCAGAAGAGCTTGGAGGATGAAGGCATGAAGGAAATGAATGCGAGAAGGAAAGCTGATTGAATGGAGCTTTTGAGTCTGCAGAATGACTGATCTACCGGAGATGTCTTAAGAGCTTTCTCTTGTCATAGCCAGCAATGTACCAAGCTTATTTAGGAAGCAGTAGTAGAAGAAGATGTCTTCATCTTCTGGTTTTTCGACAATATTTTTGCCAGACCTCTCACCTCTCTTCTATCACTTGCTGCGAGGTCGACGATGAGGTTAAGCAAAGAATAGAGGTCGGGGACAAGGAGAACTTACTTCGAAAGCTCATTCAAGCTTGTTGTTGCTAAATGCTTTGTTGCTAGATCGCTTCAACCTCCTCAACCCAAGTTTGATGTCTTCAAACAGTAGTAGCAGATGCCTTCAAACAGTAGTAGTAGACGCCTCGAGCAACAGTAGTAGTAGACACATTCAAACAATAGTAGCACATGCCTCGAGCAACAACTTGATGACTTGAGCCAACTACGCACAACTACAACAATAGATGAGCAACACCTATGCAACTCCAATAACATCCCGCTCAGATTCTATGCAGATACAGTCTTGAATGCTCAGATTCGATGCAGATACAGTCTTGGATGCTCCATGCGAGGGGGAGGGGGAGGGGGAGGGGGGAGGGTGGAGGAGGAAGAGGTAGAGGTGGAGGGAAAAAGGTAGGTGGCTAGGGGAAGGGTGGAAGCTGGAGGTAGGGGAGCGGATGAGGATGTGGAGGGGGGGACAATGGAGGTGGAGGTGGAGGTGGAGGTGGGATGTAGAGGTGGAGGTGGATCGGTGGTGGCAGCGTGAGCTCTAGCTCTAGAGACTCTCTTACACTCATGAGCCTTCCGCTTGCACTCCTCGTCAATGAGATTTGGGGGGGGGGGTTCCTACATCTTTCACGTCTACTAGCTCTATGGTTTTGAGTACCCATTCTCAATGAAAGTAGGATGGAAGGTGTGACAAAGTGATGGGGAGGCAAGAATGGCTAAGAATGGGTGAAATGAACCAAAACATGGTGTCTTATAGAGAGCCTCAACTCATCCACTAGATTGCTCTTACTCATCCACTAGATTGCTCTTGATTATTATTGGTGGAGAAGGTGCTAAGATTGAAAATAATTGGCTACTAAAATTACGTTGGATTTTGTTTTGAAACTAATTTTTGAGGTCTACTCAAATAAGTTGATTTTAATCATATTATATATACATGGAATCCAATGTTAATTTTGAATATTTGCATCATTTGACTTTATTTCAGTTTAATATTCACATAACATATGTGCCTATCTTGATTAATATTTTCGTTAATGCAATTTGAGAATAACCTATGTGATAAACCATGATAATTTGATTATTTGGCACTTCCAAATATCTCCAAATACCTCGATCGTGGTCATATACCATGACAATTTGATTATTTTGCCACCTTTGGATACCTCCAAATACCTCGATCGTGGTCATAAACCATGACAATTTGATTTGTCATTTGATTATTTTGCCATTTCCAAATATCTCCAAATACCTCGATCGTGGTCATAAACCTCGATTGAGGTATTCTATGCCTCACACACATCTTGCTCATAAACCTCGATCGGGGTATTCTATGTCTCATGCACATCATGGTCATAAACCTTGATCGTGGTATTCTATGCCTCATGCACATCGTGGTCATAAACCTCGATCGTGGTATTCTATGCCTCACGCACTCAAATCACATGCATGTTGATGATGTGGCTCGCCATCATCATGATGTGTATACATGTGGCTGATGTGGCACCATGCATGGTGATGATGTGGCAATATGGTGTGGAATATATGAGTCTCTTCCATGACGTGGAAATGTGATGTGGCATGATGAGTTGGCATTCATGAGGTGGTAGATTGACATGGCAAATTGAGGAGGGATTGGATGTGGCAATGTTGACGAGGTATGTCAAGGTGGCAAGGTGCGATGACATGGCTCCAAGAGTTCCTATGATGTGGAATGATGAGGTGGCACATGTGGCTGATGTGGCAACACATGTGGTAATCTAAGGTGACATGGCAAGGAGTGATGTCACATCTCCTTGATGACATGGCACCATGCGGTCTAACAATGTGGAATGGTTGCAAGGCAAAAATAGATGACTCAGCCTTCCACATGGGCAGCATGCACACTCCAAAGCCTCCTAAGGATTGGGGAGTGAACAAAAAGTGGACACCCTTAGCTTGCTACTTCCCGAAGGAAGGTGAAGAAATTGAGATCAGACAGAGGTGGAGAGTTCACATCAACTAAATTCGAGTTACTGCAAAAGTCACAGGATTAAGAGGCAAAAACCCCTGCCACATACTCGGGGGGATCACTATGTACAAACCCTCTATATCACGTGCGTTCAAGGCCTATATTTAAAATCCCTTATCTATAAAATTTTTCATTAATAAAATGTACCCCTTTTCTATACAAATCTGTAATTTTTTCCCAAAACTATTTAAAATAGTCCCTTATGTATATTTATTTCTGTAAATTTTAGAAATAAAAAATATCCTTTTGTTGAACTCACGTGATAGCGTTACATATGATGAGTGACCCCCCCGAGGCCACATACATCATAGCAAAATGGAGTAGCAAAGTGCAAGATGCGCATCATCTGCGAAATGGGTAGGAGTATGATGAAAGGGAAAGATTTGCCAAAGACTTTCTGGGCTGAACAATGTAACACGGTAGTTTACATTCTGAATCATAGCTACACAAAGGCTGTGAACGGGGATGACTCCACTGTAGGCCTTTTCTTGTAAGAAACCTTCAGCTGCACATTTCAGAGTTTTTGGATGTGACTGTTTTGTGCATGTCCTTGATGCTAACAAGACCAAATGGAAACCGAAGGGCCGGAAGTGTATTTTCTTGGGCTACAGTGAAGATGCAAAGGGTTACTGTCTCTATAACCCTATTACCAAGAAGGTAATAGTAAGTCACAATGTGGTCTTCTCAAAACAACTGCATCAATTGGAGGAGGATGCTTCCTTCCCAGACAACCAAGACCAGGATATCCATCCAGTACAACCACCATTAGCAAACCGAACTTCCCCAATGGTGCTTGGGAGGATTCAAGATAAAGAAGAGGAAGAAGAGCCTGTAGAACCACAATGACAATGGCCATTCTCGAAGTGGGTAAAGCAACCTTTGGATGGTAGAGAACCTCCAGCCATTGAGGAGGAACCATCCGAACACCGCCGGTCCAAGATATTAGAGGAGCAAAGAGAGAGCAAAGAAGGGTGCAGGAACACTTGGTCAACTATTCTTTGATGACAGAGGTGATCCGTGCTGATGAACCCAAGTGTCTTGAAGAGGCACAAGGTGATAATAGGTGGATGGAGGCTATGTAGTCGGAGTATGGCTCCATAATGAAGAACAACACTTGGGACCTTGTGGATCGACCACCAAAACACAAGGTAATCGGCACCAAGTGGGTGTAAAAGACCAAGTACAAGTACTACAGCATGTTGGATAAGTACAAGGCTCTGCTCGTGGCAAAAGAATTCGCACAGATACATGGTTTTGATTATCAGGATACTTTTGCTCCCATAGCTTGACAAACCACAATTCGCAGTGTTTTGGCTTTAGCTACCCAGGGAAGTTGGCCCGTGTTTCAAATGGATGTAAAATCTGCCTTTTTGAATGGAGATCTCAAGGAGGAGGTATACGTGGAACAACCACGAGGTTTTGTGATCCTCAGTTCAGAAGGTAAAGTCTATAAACTGAAGAAGGCACTTTACAAGCTGAAACAAGCCCCACGATCATAGTACCAGTGGATTGATGCCTACTTTCTACAAAACGGGCTCAGGAGGAGCCCATCTGATGCAAATTTGTATATCTTTAGAGAAGGAGGTAGGTGTATGATTGTGGTCCTTTATGTGGATGACCTTGTCATTACAGGGAACCACAAAGAGAAGATCTCGTAGACAAAGCATTTGCTAGGAAGAGAGTTTGAAACATTGATAGACCTCGGACTGATGCATTTCTATTTGGGGATTGCAGTTTGGCAAGAGGCAAAATAGATTTTGATCTCACAGCTGAATTATGCTGGAGAGATACTGAAGGCATTTGGCATGGCTGAGTGCAAGACAGTTGGCACCCCTATGGAGGTTGACGTGAAGCTCTCAGACGAGGATTCATCACCACTGGTGGACAAAGCGCAGTACAGAAGGCTTGTGGGTAGCTTGATTCACTTGTGCAACATGCAGTCGGACAATGCAGTCGGACATTAGCTTTGCGACTGGTGTACTAAGCAGGTTTTCCAATAAGCCCAGGGAGAACCATTGGAGGGCAGGGATGTGGGTGCTTAAATACATCAAAGGCACACTTGATTATGGCATCACGTATACCAAGGGCAACATCTTGACCGGATTCTGTGACTCGGATTGGTCAGGAGATGTGGACAGTAGGAGGTCAGTGACAGGTTACAGTTTCTCACTTGGATCTGGAGCTATGTCATGGGTCAGCAAGAAGCAACCCATAGTTGCTCTTTCTTCTACCGAGGCTGAGTACAAATCAGCATGCTTTGCTTCTTGCAAGGCAGTGTGGTTGAGGAGGACTTTAGGGGACATGGGTGCAGTGTAGAACAAGCCTATGCAGTTATCATGTGACAATCAGAGTTGCATGGCGATTGCAATGAACCCTATGTTCCACGCTCGCACAAAACACATTGAGATTCAATATCACTTTGTATGCGAGCTCATCATGGATGGAGAGGTCGACTTGATGTATTGTCCAACTATAGAGAATGCTGCGGACATCTTCATGAAGGCTCTTGGAAGAGACTTGCTGGAGAGGCATCTTCATCGACTAAACAATGGGCCGAAAAAGTAAGTTCACTTGCGGGTGGACATTGAGGGGGGGTGTTAGATATCAATGCTCCACTCTCATGTAACTATGCGGGAACCAACTAACTCTACTTGTAAGCCCCCCATATGAGGAGAAGGCATTTGAGTAGCTCGGTTATCTAGTAGGTCCTAGTTTGGACACCAAATGGGGGCCATGTGTGGCCTGATGGCTAGATGGAGTTGGCACACTACCAACTAGGCTACATGCAAGTGTGGGAAGGCATCCCATGACTGACCGCATTGAGGGTACATGAAGCATTTCTCGAGGCAGCCCACTCTTGGGTTGTGAGGCCCGTTTGATGGAGCCCCAGATGATCCCAGATGGCTGTGGGCCAAACGGAGACCGTAGGTTAGTTGCTCTATTTTGTGCACCGGTTCTATCGTGTGGTCGGTGGCCTATTTCGGAACCGACCCCTAGTCGACCATTTTGGGGGGACTGGGTCGGTCACCCAATTGGGTCTAACTGACTATGACTAGTGGTTATATAAGAGCAAGCCCGTGAAGCCCATTTCATCACTAGCTATAGTAACCCTGATTCCTTAGCATCCAGCCTCCGTCTTCTACTATTTCTAGATCACCATCGAAGCTTCTCTCATAGGAGCGCATGGCTGGGAGGCAGCGCCATCTATTGTATCAGTTCTATAGTAATCGAATTTTTGATTCTCCATACTATCTGTTTTTCTCTCTTGCATATGAGATCTTGCTATCTGTTGAGCACAGACGTATTGTTTTCTTACACATACCACATGGAGTTTGAAAACATATATTGGTACAAAACTTATACTTGAAGGCAATGTTGTTACTCCTATGGAAGTAATTGGTATAAAAAACTTTTTAACAGAAGTGCTGAAGAGAAAGTTGATTCAAATATGCTTAAAAAGAAAAAAAGAAAATAAAAGCAAAATTCATTAACGTGTAGAAATGTTTCAATTGCAAGCTGTAGAAATTCTTGTGTATGGTTTTGAGCCGACAATTAAGCAGTGAAAAATAATTGATATATTAAAGCAAAAGGTCCAAGGACTTTCCCAATTGAATAGAATAGTTACTTGTTCTTTTTAATTTGTCATGTTTTCCAAATTATAGGTTAGAACTCTCTTTCCAATTCATAATATTGGACATTTCTAGGTTTTAGAGTAAGATGTAAGTAATGTTTTTTCCATAAAAGTAGCTATTTTAAAAGATATTTGACATTAAATTGTGTATTTTGTCTCCATGGTTTGGAAAAGGCACTTTTTTTGTTTGTTTTTCAAAAAAGGACTTGTGTTGTCGTTTGCATGATTTTGTTGTCATTTTTTATGACTCCCTATTATATATAGCTAAGGTCCATGCATGACATTAATTTACCACCATGAGAGTCCTCTAAACTCTCCAAGACTTAATAACGTTGTTAATAAACACTTTTTAGAGTTTTGGAACTCTAAAATCTCCAAGAATTAGTAATGCCTCCCACATTTTCTTATCAAGTCAGCCATCATCTCCATGTCCTTGTGTTTTAGCTCTCTCAAGACTGTGCTAAATACCTAGTCAATATCCTCATGTATGAGTCCAAGCAAAAAAAACCCAACTTCAATCACATTGAAGATTTGATGAGCAATTAGCATTGAGAAAAATGCAAAGAAGAGTAATTTCTAATCTCTCTTCCACAATTGTCTATGTGTATTCCTAAATTTGTTGGTAGGCAACATTTCTCTACATGTACACTATGAATTGCCTTCATAAAGTTAATAATGCCTTTTAGAGTTTCAAAAAGGAACAATGGTTTAATCTCAAAGAACTTTATAATGGTGCCAATAAACACCTTGCAATAGTTACAAAGGTTTTTAAAGATTTGTTTACACTGAGTGAAGCACACACGTTTAAATGACACATCTTAATAGAGGGGGGAAGAGAGGGAAAGAAGGAAAAGGGAGGGGAAAGGGCAGAGACTCGATGGAATGGAGGGGAAAAGAGAGGGGTAAGGCTTGGGGAATGAAAGAACGTAAGGGGAAAAGCGAGGGGAGGAGAGGGAGAGAGACAAAGACTGAGACTGAGACTAAGACTTAATACTACAAACACTATATTAGGGAACTTGGGAGTTTCTAAATAGTTTGGGACTTCCCAATGTGGCTAAGATCTGGCCACATGGTCAAATCTTAACCCTTTACTTGAAAGTGGGACTTGGGAGATTCCCAAATTCCCCAATATAGTGTCTTATCTTCAAGCTCATAATGTTGTTAGATGGGGCTTAGCTTTCTTGAAATCAAATTTACCTATTAAGAAAGGTTTGTTCAATGTGGTGGAAGATACATGAAATTATTATGAGAAGAAAAGAAATCCACAAATGGGCTCAAAATTCAAAAATCATGGCATCTCTAAAGACTACCATAGCAGCATGCTTTCAGGTATTGAGGACATTATAATAAGTGATGTTGATGCAAGAGAGGTTGCAAGTGACTCAAATATTCTCATTGGTAGTCTTGTGTTGCAAGTGACTTGAACATGCTCACTAGTATAGAATAATATTTGTCTTGTGTTGCAAGTGACTTGAACAAGCTCACCAATGTAGAAGACTTGTCGTGTGTTGCAAGTGACTCAAACATGCTTACTGGTCTGGAAGACTTGTTTTGTGTTGACAATGACAAGATGGGACCACAAAGCAAAACAAATGAAGTGATCGATGGAATAAGTGATGGAATGGTAGGATTTGATGATATTAGTGCTCATGGCCATGTTGTTCAGAATATCTAACTGTGAAGGGGAAACAGTTCAACCACACAATTCAAGACTCACATTGGCAACAAATTGACTTTGATGAACTTGTCTATTAGATTGACAATCCCAAAGAGTGTCGTGTTGCTTATCATCAGATATGTAGAAGTGATGGGTTTTGTGGATGTCATTTCTAATATGAATGTAGAAAATGTGAACAAAGATTGTAACTTGACTCAAATACCAGTGCATGGATTGTATCTCATTCTGCTCCTTGAAGCTATAGTTACATGACACAACCACATCTTTAGGGAACCTTGTCAAACATTCTTTATATTTGTCTACTTGTTGCCATCTATACATAAAATAGTGTTTGATAAAATCCCATGGCCTGTGAGCATTCAACCGATCAATAAGTTCCCTGGTAGACATGTCCTTGTGTGTTAGAACCTCCCTTTTCTTCTTCTTCCCATTAGTAAGTAAATCTTACTTCTATGTCTTCAAAACTCTTCATAGCTATAGGGTTGGTTTCTCACCTAGACATACTCGAAACTTTCGAGATCCATAGTCAATGCATTCTCCCATGACACATGGAATGAAAAAGCTATTGGTTTTGCATACAAAATAGACTCCCAAACTGATGTGACACCCTTCTAGGACTTATTTATAGATTTGCATCCTTTTGATTGGCCATCTACCATACAAATATCAAAAGCACATTGACGTGCATATCCATGCAATCCAAAAGTAGGTTTTCTCATGTGATTTAGGGCATCCTTTAAAAAGGACATCGAAACGTGTGCAATGCAACAAAATGTGTAGCTATCCTTGAGCTTATGCATGAATAAGTCTTCAAGTTCTCAAATGCCTGTTGTTGTCGAATCTTGATCTCTGGGTGCATTTCCTTGAAAAAGAGATAAATCTCCACCTGCAACATCAATTTAATATATATGTTACTTACATGGAGCTTACATAATACTAGTATAAATCGATAATTTTCTCCCATTGGTAATACTGGTATACACCTACATGCTTAGTGTGCCACCTCACTATGGAACCAATTTATTAGGGATTGAGCTATAGGGATCAGGGTTTAGGATTTAGGGCCGCAGTCCCATTGAGTTACTGGCACATGTCATCATCTCCCATCGAGTTTTAGACTACGCTTCAACACCTCCACCTTCCTCGACTACCACATTGCCTATCTCTATCCATATGCGGTCTATGCGATCTGTAGCTCTACCCCTTGACTACTATGTGTCCGTTGTATGAACCCCTTCGCATGTCATGCATTTACGTCGTCCCCCTCATGCATTTACTCTGGAGTTTTCCCCACCTCAAGACTGATGGCACTGTCACTCTGCCCTTGCCACGTGGTGAACTTTCACGAGTTGTGTCACTTGGACACTCCATGTGGCAAACCCACACATCCTCTCCCTCTCTCTTTGTGAATGCCTCCTCTGAACCTCCTCTGCCTCTTGCCGAGCCTCCCACAAACCTCCATCCTAGTAGGTTTGGTATTTGTCTCCTTTATATATAGTAAGAAGAGATCATAAGAGATAAAAGAAGTGCACATGTGAATAATACCATGTCACATCATGAGACATATTAGTATTGCATAAAATATTCGGATAGCTATCATGTTCTATATCAACGTCTACTTTCAATGAATAAGATAGTCAATTTTCTCGTTTATCGCTCTACATTCTTTGGAAATGTGTGACTTCATGGGGCTATGAGGTTCTCTATGAATGCCTTCTTCCAATGAATAAAATAGTTCATTCTTGTTTATATTCCATCTCTAGATCTACGTACATGTGAGAAATACCATGTCACATCATGAGGCGCATAAAATACTTGATAGCTATCACATTTTGTATGAAATTTGAACGTCTACCTTCAATGAGTAAGACAATTAATTTTCTCATTTATCGCTCTTTGATAACTCTAGATCTCACAACATTCCTTGGAAATGTGCAACTTCATGGCTTTGAGGTTCTACATGAACGTCTACTTCCAATGAATAAAACTATTCATTTTCTAGTTTATCGAACACTCTAACATTCCTTGGAAAAATGCAACATTTCCTCGACTTCTTCTATTCCTTAAGGAGGACTTTTGACATGGCAATCAAAGAAGAAGCCACGTGGTGCAAGAGGAGGGCTCTTGGGTTTGAATGTAGTAGAAGCAACATAGATGCTTTTTTCTTTCTCCCCATTGCATACGCAATCCCATCCTTGCAGCCATGTAGTTTCCCTTTCCTTATTCCCAATGCTACCTTGCCCAGCTCAATAAGTTGCTTTGTTGCCTATCCTTCAAATTTTAAAACCCTCCTCCTCTGTCAACTCTGCTCAATCTCCTAGCATCGTCTTTGTCACCTCCACCCTCCAATTCTTTCATCAACTCTGACCTCCATCTCCATTAGCTTGTGCTCCTAGCCTCCGAGCCTGCCATATTCACATTTTGATTGATTAGAAAGCAAGGAGTAGTAGAGGTCCCGTCATAGATACACATCCAAGATGTGAATTGGTTTTCATAGCAAAATGGAGTGATGTCTTCCCATGGTGATCTAGCAAATCCCATGCTCGGATCGGACCATATTGAAATTTGTGCACTCTATGGAATAATGCAGCAATGTATTCCTATTGTGAGCTGATGTGTTGGGTTCGGTCCCATGCTCACAAAGCTATTGGACTCTATCAAAATTTTTGTGTGGGAAAATGGAGTCTCTCCTACATGGTTTTGTGTAGCTCCAAGGGATATCAGAAGCTAGACAAGGTCTTTAGTAAAAACTAGCCTTGCCTTTCTCATTCACGCAGTCAATATTAAGATAAAGTGGGAAGAATTCTACATTTTGGGAATAAAATTTTAATCTTATTCTTGTCATATATTGAACACACAAACTCTAAATTTGTCAAAGATTGCAGATTTAGATTCTACTATTTGAGATCTTTCCAATCATATCCCACATGAGGGGGTTTTGTCAAAAGATTATAAAGGTTTATCAGAATCCCATGTTTCTTATGGGAATTGGAATTTTCCCATTTAATCTAGCTGAATTGTTGGAAGCTCATGGCTTTTCTCCCTGATTACAACAACATATCAAATGAAACTGTAGCTCAAAAAATGCTCAAATGTTGATAATCCTCTTCTCAGTGATGCAGGTGGGGCACTTTTTAGCTTCTTCGTAGTCATGGTTTTGCTACCTTCTGTTAAACTAATGCAGTTGCACAATGTGCTGCTGATCCACTTAAGTGAGATGCATCTTCGATATGGATAGCCCATGGGGCACTTCTATCTTCAAACTTTGGATCACCTTGAAGTTTTTCAAGGCTTCCCCAGGAGTGGTGCATTGGCCCACAATTTGCTGCAAGACCTAGAAGGATGTCACAATGCTTACAACCATATGTTGGAAAACCCCTCGGCCCTTCATGTTTTCCTCACTCATATTCATGGTTTCTTTGAAGACTGAGGTTCAACAATTGGAGAGAGTGTTATTTAATAGTATCACAAGACCCAACAATACTTACAACTGTAGTTAGGAAGACATTTGCTTGTGGTTGGACTTCTAACTATATTTCTTGGTAACCTTCATCTACCAATAGACATACTTCTCAATAAATTGAAATGGTGACCAAGATAAGAATATACCAACAATTTCTCAGCTCCTACCCTCTTTCCTAGCATTCAAATAGTGATCAATCCACTCATAAGAGGATTGGTCTGCCTTAAACATGCCATCCAATAACAAGCCTACTACAAGAGTTTCTGCTCTCAACAATCATCCAAGGTGTGTATTGGTTGCAAACTATCATCCAAGGAAGTTCGGGTTGTCCATCTCCATGCTGACCAATCCTCCTCAGGTTTTCTATCTAAAAATCTATATCTTTTATCATAAGATTTGAAGCAAAAGATGTATCCATGTGTTTTTTACCTTGTCGTATTTTTTAAAAATAATTTCATTATCACATCTTCTATCTCTCATAGTTCCTTAATGTTAAGGTGCCACATGGCACCCAAAGGGCTTCCCATGGGGCATCCTCCCCACAAGGCGATGCCTTGCTATCCCCCACAAGTCAAGGGGCCATTCAAGTAGTACATTCTTTTGAGTACCACTTCTCTAAGCCACACCACACTAATTCTTATAGAACAAGGTGATTTCTCCTATGCTTGATGAACCATGTGGGATAGGCATGATGCATGCTTCATAGATTCCATCATGGTTATATTTTATGTCCTCAATCTTTCATTCTCAGATGTGAGGTGGGAATTTTCTGCCCACTCCTATTGTGCATGTGCTTCCAGTTTACCTAGTGCTAGAGATCATCAAACTACCTGCATGATGCTTTTAGTTGATCAAAGATCTAGATGGATCTTAATTCAAAGATACAATAACAAATGAATCTTAATGAGGCCAATTGCATACCTTCATTTGTGTCTGCAGTGGACAATGAAGGAAGCAACTCTATTATCTTTCTCAGTACCAATGGCAATTTGGCAAGTGACTCATCCAAAAATTTGTATCCTTTAGAATCATTGTTCTCACTTTAGAGATTATGATTTCCTTTGACATTTTATGATGGTGGGGGTTTGCATAATCATTCTATACTTACACTAGATTGAAGCTGAGAGTTGTCTGGACCATCCTCGGGGGGGTCACTATGTACAAACCCTCTATATCACGTGCGTTCAAGGCCTATATTTAAAATCCCTTATCTGTAAAATTTTTCATTAATAAAATGTACCCCTTTTCTATATAAATCTGTAATTTTTTTCCAAAACTATTTAAAATAAGCCCTTATGTATATTTATTTCTGTAAATTTTAGAAATAAAAAATATCCTTTTGTTGAACTCACGTGATAGAGTTACATATGATGAGTGACCCCCCCGAGGGACCATCAAACTTCTCATTACAACATCAATAAGGCACTTTGTGTAGAGAGAAAGTGTTGATGCTACAAGAAATTGGAAAACGTTGGGTCATGGTCCAAAAGGAGCACAAGATGGGGAGGTCAACATGAAACAATCCAGCTCAACACATATGGTTTCAAGAAGATATTTAACCAAGGAGCACGAGCTTGCATCTATTGTTTACAAAACATACCTTCCAAATTTGAATGCCATCTGCTCCTCCATTGGGACCCAAAGGCAAAAATGCTACTCAAAAATTGGAGCAAGCTCTTTCATTAGCGGAGAATTGGGGTCTCAAAAGGGCCTCATAAGGAATGGATTAGGGAATGCTTAGTGGGCTAATGCAAGGGGCTTGGAGGGTCCCAAAGAGCCTAACCAGCCCAACCTAGAGGTCCACCTCTCCCCCCATCAATGAGGAGAGGGGGCCACTTTTTGAAATTTGAATTTCAAATTTTGAATCTCCCTCCCTCCCTCTCTCTCTCTACCTCCCTCCCTCTCTCTCTGTCCCCCTCCTCCCTCCCTCCCTCCCTCTCTCCCTCCCTCCTCCCTCTCCCTCTCCCTCCCCCTCCCTCCTCCTCTCCCCTCCTTCATCTTGCTCCTCCTCCTCCCTCCTCCCTCTCCCCTCCTCCTCCTCCTTCTGGCTCCTCCTCCCTCCTTCCTCTCCCCTCCTTCTCTAGCCGCCCAGGCTCCCTTTCCTCTGCTCCTCCCTCCTACAAAATCTCTCCCCTCCTCCTCCCTCTTGTAACATCTCTCCCCTCCTCCTCCCTTCTGCAGTAGCTCCTTCCCTCCCTTCTACACCTGTTGCCGTACTCTCCTCCTCCTCTTCCTCTTGCCCTCGTCTACTTCTCCTCCTCCCTCTTCCTTGTTGCTCTCTCCCTCTCACTGCTCCCTCTTTGCCAGCTATCCCCTACATTTTATCCTGTATCACTAATACCTCTGTTTGAGTACTCATGGCACAATTCGAGGACATATCCAACAAGTACCATGTGAACCTACAACTAGAGGTAGAATATGCAAGCACACACCCTTTGGGATATAGTGGAACTCCTCAAAGTGTGCTCCATAGTCTTCGATTACAAGGGAAGAAGCATCTTGACCTTTGGGTGGATGGAAACTTGTATCCTTTAGACCTTGCCACCCAAAAGAGTCCTCCTTTTCATACAGTGCATGATGTTGTTCGGTTTGTTGGCAATGGATATGCTGGATTGCTCAGTTATTGCAATCGATTGAACCATTCTCAGACATTGGCTATGCAAGCAAGCGAGGTGCAGAGAGCCCAAGCAGAAGAACTTGCACATTTGGGAAATATTACTATTGTGGCAATGCATATAGTATGTAGGATCTCCAATCGCAAAACAAAGAACTCAGCGACAAAGCACATGCACTGGACTTGGAGCGACAAGATTTGGAAGAATCAATCCAGAAGCTCACTGAAAGCAAACAAGATTTGGAAAGGTCTATCGATGGCCAAGTTCAACATGCTATGGAGAAGGAACGAGAGAATTCGATAGAATGAGTACAAAAGTTGAAGGGAACACCTTTGGGACTGAAGGAGAGGAATAGACAATTGCAATCTATGGATGCATTGTCAACCAATAGTGGTACCTGAAAGAGGAGAATACGGGTTGCAAGGTTAGTTCCCCAAATTTTCAATGAAATTTCTTACGCCAAAATATTCGTGGTGTTGCATTGTTTCCACTAAGACTTATTTGTAGTCTACTTTAGGAATTTCATGGAGGATGTGATGGGAACAATGGAAATGGATGATCGTGATCCTTCATATGTTCTAAGAAGTTTAATAAAGCCAAGTGATGTCATGGAAGTGTTGAAGGACCCTAGACAAAAAGGGCTATGTGAACAAGTTGCTAGAGAGGTAATGAAGGACTTCAAGGGCCTCGTGCAAGCAAAGGAGTTGCTTGGAGCTTGTGATGCTGCTCATGTAAGTCATGAAGCTTACAACTCTATTCTTAAAATTTTCAAGTCTGCTATGGAGGAAAAGTATAAGATATCTAGAATGCCATTGCCAACACCATGGTCTGTAAGGCTTGCACGTCAAGAAACCAAACCAATGTGCTAGAGAAAAGCTTAGGGAGTACCATTGTGTAAGTGGCACAATGCCTTGGAAAAGTAAACAAAAATCTGGCATCCAAACATTTGAGATGAATGCTTTCAGTAATGTTTATGTGGATGTAGAGAATTTGCAGAGAGCCATGGTCAAATTCTATGGGATGAGAGAAGAAGGTAAGAGAAATTCCCTCTTTGCATTCAACTCTATTTCTTCTGATTTTTATATCCTTACTATATTTCTCTTTCATTGTACAGATGGCAAGCTAGTATTTGTTATAAAAATGGATGAAGCTCAATGGTAAAAGAGTACAAGCTAGAGAGGGTGAGCATTTGTATTATGAATGACGCCTTGCATTTTGCTCAAGGGGATGAGAAAGTTGAGCAAGGTTTCTCAGTCCAATCTGAGAAGGACATATGATGGCTTGCAGCCTTTGAGACCCCAAAGGAGTGCCACGAGATATTGAAGTGGGTTTTGGAGAGAACTAGCATCCCGTCGATTATTCAAAGACAAGAGGTAGGGCAAACATTAATAGTGGATGGGCATGGAACATTTCAAGTTGAATGGCATCTAGCTAGTGATTTGAAGACCCTCAAGTGCTTCTATAGTTGTGATACAGGTGCAGATGCAAAATGGACATGCTTGTATTGCATCAGAAGATGCAAAAGGGAAGCCTACAGTGGGAAAATGGCATCCTTTCTTGCAACCAAAGTGCAGCCCGTGATCATCCCTAAGTGGGACCTCATTCTACCAATTCCATTGGAGCAGGTACACGTGTGTACTTTTCATGCTAAACTATGTATACTTGATAAGTTACTCTATCTCCATCTAGTTTATGCTTGGAATTTGATGCCACATCAAGTATCTACACAATGCATTGCAAAAGTTGAAGAACTACTCTCACTAATGGGACTTCACAGAGGCAATGTGAAGCTTAAGCAGGACAAGAAACAATCAGGAAAGACACAAAATCTTCCTGCTAAAGTGTCCATGGGTGGAGGAAAGGCAAGGAGCTTCTTGTCCAACCACAATGCTGATAAAGAAAAGCATACATTGGCTCAAAATGCCCTAGGTTGGGAGTACTGGAAAGCTTTATGTGAGTGCCCTACAAATCAAGCTTCACATCAGTGAATTGCTACTTTGAGAGCAAAACTATGGACAAGCTTGATGCATTTCTAAAGTTGCTTAGACAAGGTCTGAGCTTTATTATGAGAGATTCAAGACAGCATTGGGAGAATTCATATCATTGATGGTAGGAGCATGGGGGGAGTCACATATTACACACTACATGGTAATCTTCCTTAGGTTGAAATTTTGTGCTTTAACCTTGAGTCAGTTTATGTTTCTAATACGATGCTTTTATTTACATCATATTCTTCATGCACATGCACCATGCTTTGTGGAGCAGTGGGGCCCTCTATGGTATCACACAAAGTAATGCACTACACGAAATGTTTGACTAGTTTTATAGATGTCTAGAGGCCAGGACTCTCAAGCGTGATAAGGTAGAGCTCTCAAGTCTCACAAAAGCAGTTCAACATGTCAAGAAGACAAGGAGATGTGCTGCTTGGAAGTCCTCAATAGGGAGCCAAGGGGTTGCATTTGGTTGCAACATAGAGTCAGACAGGGGAGGCGTTAGGCCTTAAAAGAACCCCAAATGTAAAATGTTTGATGAATAAAGTTACTATTTTGAGTGAATTATAGATTCCAAAATTCACAAATTTGTTTGGAAATTGCAGAATTGCATGTGCGACATGGTAGGGCAGAGGGGTGAGTGGGTTGGGAGGGAGGGTGGTGAAGATTAAGTATTTATATACCGAAATGGCAACAAAAGACCAAGGGGGAGGGGGTGCACTCAAGAAACCCTTATTTAAAAGAAAAACCCTAAAGTGCTTTCAAAAATACTATATAAAGCACTTCAAAACCCTAAAATCCCTCATTTTTATGGCACGAGTTAAACAAACTACTAGACCCACTGGACGCCATTTAGATGCTACTCGCTCTCCTCCTCACAACTCCATGGCGACCTCCAAACACACTGCAAGCCCCAGTCTCCAAGAGGGCAATGATCAACAGGCATCTAAAGGTGGTTCTCATCACCAGGAGTCTTAGCAATGCAAGTCTCCACCATCCGACTCTCATGGGGAATCCTAGGGATCTCAACACCATGAGGAATCCTAGCACGATGAAGGATCCAAGAATGATCAGGGGTCCTCTCAGTCCTTCCACACAACTAACCATGGAAGTAGAGAGGCTCCCAAGCGGGACAAAATATTCCAATCAGCCATGATCAACTCCCCCTCCCTCCTCTGTGGGGTCCTAGCATGTAGCATTTAGACGAACAAGGGGAGCAAGAAAGGCAAAGAGAGGAGATGGAGAGATTAAAGGGGCCACAACAAGAGGAAGTATTTGGCAGGCTTGTAGATATAATGAACCTTGGCCCCAATCCTCCAACCAAGTAGACCACATGAAAGAGCACCATCAACCCTCTGTGCCTCAAGATTGTCACATATGAGGAGCCTCTAGTACAAGCTAAGCAAGAGCCTCAGCCTACTATCTCATAGCCTCATCAAAAGGAAAAGGGACCAAGGACATTTAAGAAGACCCCTAGGCATGACATGCCACCTCAAAGGACCCACCAGACATAGGAAGAGGAGTTTGAAGAGGCGGTTGCAAGGGAGGAGAGGCGACAAGTTCAAAGCGGACAAGCAGCCATGGGGCCATGTCTAAAAGCCAGTGCAGGGTCCCCCAAAGATTAAGAGATGCAAAAAATCAAGGGTGAAGGCACTTCAAGAGATCCGAAAGTTCCAAACCACTATGGACAATCTCATTCCCATGCACCCTTCCAGCATGTTGTACGTGAAATAGCACAACATTACAAGGATGATGTGCACTTCACTTCAAGCACTATGGGAGCAATTCAGGAGGCAACGGAGCATATGATAGTAGGTCTTTTTGAAGATGCGAACTTATGTGCTATCGATGCCAAAAGAGTAACAGTGATGGACAAGGACCTTGCTCTCACCAAGCACATCACCGCTCTGATCCCTCCCTTAGGCCCTAGATATTGTTTAGGTTCATTTGGTGTAACCTGAATCATTTTGTAAATCTCTGCCCTTTGAGGCTAATGAATAAAATATATTTCTATGTTCTATTACTATTCCCATGTTATTATACATATTATGTGATGCTTTCCATCAGTTTATGCAAGTTCAGTGTGAATTTGAGTGGTCAAATGATGCTTTTTTACCGTCAAACAGGCCTCATATGCGCTATAGTGGGTTTTGGCATTTTTGAGCTCCTTGCACGATGCCAAACACATTTGCCTTCTGTGCCATGGTGAGATTCTTACTGGATTGCTAAAAAATGGCCATTATAACACAAAAATGTATCTAATAGCATGCTTTTGAATAGAATAGTGAATGAAAATATTAATACCAACAACAATTAAAGTTACAAAATACAATGAAAGTATAAAATAAATTTTATAAAAGAACACAAAATGGGGCACTGTATAAAAAGTATATTTGTATTCATATAAAGTAAAGATTCTATACAATAAGGCTTCAGAGCCTTGCTCTCTTCTCTAAAACACTGAGAACATCGGGCTTTGAATTCCCAAATACACTCCTAGCTCTAAACCTAGTCGATAGGAGAGTCAACGCTATTGTCATTGCTAGCCAAGGACATTGCTTCTGCCATCAATGCCATACCTTGAAAATTGGTTCCAAAAGCATTGAGGGTAGTCATGCGGTTCACCAAAATGACCTTGTCAGCATTGCGATTGACGTCAGCATGACCAATCACTCGTGACAAGGCCTTGTACTTCAGGAGGTCATCAATGCCATGTGGAGAAAAATTTTTGTAAATAACCACAAAGTGCCCTTTTGCTTGGCCAAGGTAATGTGCCAGTGAGTGATCTCGGCTAAAGCTACTGCGAACAAGGCATTGCTGAGATGAGAATAGGTCGACCTCAAATGCCTCCTGCAACAATTCAACATTACATTAGAATTCTGTTAAAGAAAAATTATACCAAGAGAGAAGAAATTCAAAGTTCATAGTTTCTTACCACTATGGAGTCATCATGCTCAATCCCTTCCTCTTTCTCAATGAGGATGGATCCAGAGGCCTCCTACTGTGTCTGGAGTGAGATGTGGAGGCTTCCTCTGGAACATCAGGTAGGTCAGAGTAGATTGATGTCTCTACATCTTTGATTTTGGCCAGTGTTAAAGAAAGAACCTCTTCTATTGAATCATCTACTCCCAAAAACCGAAGTTCTTGCATAGTCCTGTCCACCTTGTATCCACACAAGACACCAAGAGCTTCATCCTCTCAGAGACCAAACATAACCTCGATGTCATGGAGAAAGAGGTATTGTTCTCCATCGACAAGAAGGGGAGAAAGAAACCATATCACTGTTGTGGGGTCAACAGAGATGGTGCCCGAGATGGATGGAATTTGAGAAGTAGAAAGGGGTTTAGGAGGTTGCTGGAGCACTTCCAAGGCCAATGCAGCTTCCCGTTCCTCAGCTTCTTCATCTATGGGCTCTTCATTGTAGATGTTGGACTCATCTACTAAGAGTATCAAAAAGGGCAGGGGCAAGGGCAGGGCTTGAGGTCAATGCCTCCTCTTCCATTTGTCCCTCCTGGAGAAGGAAAATAAAGGTCATTTCCCTAGGATAGGGACCTATTTCCTATGTTTTCGATGACTTTGCATGCTAGGAGGTCATTAGTGTCCACCTCCCTAAACCGTAGGGGTGAAAGCTGGGGTCGAAAGCGATCTAAATGCTTCATGAACCTCAGTTCTTGATTAAACAATTACTTCAAATAATCAATTATGACCCATCTTTTTGTAGACTCATCAAGTTGATATGCAAAACTCGCAACGTGGTCTTGCATGTACTTGGTGAGGTCTTCAAAATCATCTCGGGCTCTTAAGTAGGTGCCTAGGACATCTATGCTCTTATCAAAGACTGGAAATGATGACTCCTCTCTATCAACTAATGGAGTATGGGAGATGAGATCCTCAAAGGCAAACCTAGCAGAATCCATAGTAGTTTGGTAGCTAGGAGAACTATGGCTATGATAGTGAAACTTTGAAACTAAAGTAACTTTATAACCTATATATACCCAAATGTTCTAAATATAAATAATAAAAAGAATTATAATTTTTTTGGGCAAAACTTAACATCGACATGAAACAAAACCATTAAAAACATCAAAATTAATTGTGCCACTATTAATTGGAAAATGTCAAAATCCACAATTGTTCTACCCCACATTGTTTACAATCTTCAATATTGCAAGAGCGATAAAAGCAGCATTATGCATGTGCTTCTCTGTACGCTTTCCTACCTTTTCACCATTTAAGGTAAAGTGAAAGGACTCAAACATCCCATCCTCCATGACCAATAGGTTTTCTCGCACGTTCTTGACATCTCCGAAATGAGAACCAATACATAAACTTACCCATGTATTATCATCATCGTTAGAGTCAAGGGGGAGCCAATTGGCACCTGTTTTCTTCCAGCACCTATATTGGAAACCAAAATATAACATTTAGCGGGAGATGTGGTACTTGACAACCACATTGTCCTTACATACATGGCATTGAAACAGATCACCCTTTTGTTCACCTAACCTGCTTCCCCAATTCACCCCAAGCAATTCCTCAAGGGCATTCTCATGTAGGCACTTGCATGACAACATGGTTTTTTTTCTATGCATCTGGATATTCTAAAACCAAGAAGCAAAAATGTACAGAGGCATAAACCCCCTTACCCATTTCGAGCCAAATGTAAACTTCATTGCATGCCCACATCCTTTGTAATCTTTTCCTTGTATCATTGCACTGTTCTTGTGTCCACCATGTTGCAATCCATGTCTTCAAGTTATGGTGTTGCAATACATTGAACATGGCCATAGCCTGATGCCGTCCTTGGAGTAATGTACTTGGCATTATACTAATAGATATTTCTCTGTTTCAAAGTAGAGGACTTCTCTCTAGCATGCATTTGCATTCCTAAATCCTCATGAATGGTAGTAAACTTACCTAAGAAGCACTCGACTGGTTCCCACTCCTCAAAGTCTAAAGGAAATACATCTGCTATGCAAAAGTTCTATTTCAAAATACAATTTCAAACTAACTCATTACACTGGTGCTATTTCAAAATACAATTTCAAACTGACTCATTACACTTCAAAATCTTACACAAAATGTAGACTTATAATGCAATGGTATTGTTGATTGATTGCTTGATGGAGGAAGGCACATGTCCTTCCCCATGTAGATGTGTTGCACCTTTCCAAGCCATCCTTTCTTCCCAAGCTTGAATTTCATGATGCGGCCCTTCCATTCATGCAAAAGATCACCTCTTTTGCACTTGGGAAGCTTATGTGGACCCTTGGTAGATCCTCTCATGACTATCCAATCATTTAAGCTGATGTAGGTGCAAGGCACCCATTCCCCATGCATTTTTGCTCCTGTGGGACACAGAGTACATGTATGGTCTCCTCACCATGCTTGTACAGAGGTCACAACAGCAACAGTGGACTAGAAAGTGCAGCTTGGAGGGAGAGAGCAACTCCAATAGAGGGAGAGAGAGGGAGAAGGTATGGAGGGTGCAACTGAAGGTTGAGAGAAGCTCCAAGAGGTGTTGTAGCCAGGAATGCAGGGAGAAAGACCAGAGGGGGATGAGCAGCTGCTCCAAGAGGTATTGTAGCTAGGAATGGAGGGAGAAAGAGCAGAGGGGGATGAGTAGCTACTGCTATAGCAGGTGCTGTAGCTAGGAATGGAGAGAGAATAAGCAGCTACTACTACAAGAGGTGCTGAAGAGGAAGAAAGATAGTGGACCAAAGGAGGAGGGGACAGATAAGCTACCAAATGAGTTCCCATGTTTGAAAAATGAAGGGAGAATGGAGCTAGACCAGAGAAGAAGAGGGGGCAGGCCTGTAACAAGCTGAGGGGGAGAAATTTCACCCAAAAGTGCCCACTGCCTCTTGAATGACTTGTAGGTTTGTTTGGGAGAGGTGCATATGGGAGAAGGGTCAAGCATGGGTTAAGGAGGCCAATAGGGGCTATATGCAGGTCTACCTACCCTCCACCTCAACATGGCATTGCCCCATGAAAAGGAGCACTCCCATTGGTATACCGCAAATACCTCACTAATCCCTTGAAATTAGAAAACACTAATTGGGGGCCCTTTGGAGACCCCAATTCTCCCCAGAAGTGCCCACTGCCTTTTGAAATTTGAACTAAATTCTTCCCTTGGAGATTTGCACATGAGGTCATCACCTCCTTAGTCATGTAGGTGTGGGGGTTAAAGGTCACTGTGCCTTTACCCAGGTTATGTACAATACTCAAACACATATATAAATGAATGAAAAAGAAGATTAGGGTGGTTCTGGTCCCACTAAAACTTGTGTGGCTCTTTGTTTCTCTCTCTCCCTCTTTCGTTCTTGCTTCTGTTGAGAGCACTCTCAACTAGTATCAGAGCTCGGGTGATCTAGCTGAGCGTCCGTGAATGCTTGAACCTCAGCAACTCTATGGGAGGAAGGAGAAGCTCTGTGGAAAGCTTTGTGGGTGACTTTACTTGCATCTGAGTATGTAGAGACCTTGGAGGAACCTTTGGAAAAGTCACTTTGATTTTGCGAAGTGGTTTTGAGAGCCTGTTAAGTGTTTTCAAAGAAAAAGTCGTTTTTTGAGCTTTTTCCTATTCTGTTCGATGACAGAGACTCCGTATTGACTTCTAGATGCAACTATTGCTTGCTTTTGTGTCCAATTCACTTCAGGAGCTTGGAAAAACCTTCATTCTTGAATCTGGGATCATTTCATTGGATTTCTAACTCACTGTGTCAGTTTCTACGTTTTTCTACCGAGTGTTAGAACTCAAGTTTGGAGCAACCATTTGTAGATCTGTCAATTTTGGTGGACTCAGGAGGTCCTAAAACTTCCATGTTGCTCATCATTCGCACTCCGGTGGAGTTTACAAACAGCTCTGTTTCCAAAAACTTTTTTCAGTCCATGTGTTGGACCTAGTGATTGAGACCATGGTTTCCAAAACCGTCTATCCCATTGCATTCCGGATGCCAAAAAACCCCTACCTGTCAGTTCTTACATGATTCGGTGGAGGATTTTCAGAGTTATAGATCTCTGTGTATTCAATTTCGTCTCTCTATTATGCATTTTTCATTCTAAGGTTTTGAAACCTTAGATTTATGCCACATGGCAGTGGATAAGTCTTGACTCCCATTTCTCACTCATTGGTTGGGATTTTGGAGTTCTAGCAGAAGAGAGATATTTGCAGATTTTCTTGTAGAGTCTGATTATGTAATGGCACCCATGTTTTAAGGCATCTCAGGTTCTATTTTTAGTAGCGGTCATTACCGTAGGACTATGATTTCTTGAGCATACCTTATGCAGATCACTCTGGTTGTAGTTTGAGCAGTGTGCCCTCATTTGTGGTGTTCATTGGTTTGCAATGGGAGTTGTTAGCCGGTATATGGCTAATCCAGGAAAGAGGCATTGGGAGGCAATTAAGTGCATCATGAGGTACATGAAGGGTACCAAGGAGATGTGCATCTACTTTGGTAGAGGAGACATGCATGTACTTGGGTACACAGATTCAGACTATGCAGGGCATGTGGATAGTAGGAGATCCACTTCTGGTTATGTGTTCACCTTTGCAGGTGGTGCAACGTCATGGATGTCTCACGCACAGAAGTGCATTGTTTTGTCTACCACAGAGGCTGAGTATATTGCAGCCATAGAGGGTTGCAAGGAGGCTATATGGCTTGATTGTCTAGTGGGAGATTTGGGGATTCATACAGGTGTACCAACATTGCATAGTGATTCCATGAGTGCTATTCAGCTAGCACGGAATCTGGTCTTTCATGCAAGACCAAACACATTGAGGTCAGGTACCATTTCATCAGGGAGGTACTTGAGGACAAGCGCATAGAGCTTGTCAAGATTCATGCAAATGATAACCTTGCAGATATGCCGATGAAGAGTCTACCTAGTCAGTAGTTTGAGTATTGTCATGTATTGATGGGCATTGGATAGTATGCTCACTGGTTGTTCTCCCTTAAAGGCACATTGTCCTTGAAGTGGGAGTTGTGGGGGTTAAAGGTCACTATGCCTTTACCCTGGTTATGTACAATACTCAAACACATATATAAATGAATGAAAAAGAAGATTAGGGTGGTTTTGCACCCACCAAAACTTATGTGGCTCTCTGTCACTACTACACAGAGATCCTATTGCGACGTTTATGTACCGATGTTTAGCGCGCATGGGGTGCTAAACGTCGGTATGAAAAGCACGTCTCGTAAAGCGTCGCTATATAGCGATGTTAGGCAAACGTTGCTATATAGCTTTTTTTAAGTGTCGCTATATTCTCTAACTCCAACCCTCACCACTCTCTAACACTCTCTCTCTTTATACCCCCTCACCCCACTCATGCCCATGCCCTGTGTCGTCCTGTCTGGGTGTCCGCCATCCCTTGGTGCTCTTGCCACTCATGCCTCATCGTATTAGGCACTTCGCTATATAGCGATCCACTGAGATACTATTTTATTATGACATTTTCCAGAGATGTTTTTTACTCATATAGGCCTTAAAAGTTAGTTTTTTCCAATGATAAATTTTTTTAAATTTTCATACATGTTTGATCTCATAGAGAATAAAAATACGAGAGCATGTACGTGTTTGATCCTTTGAAAGAATAAAAGTACAAGAGCATGTACATCAAGTTCAACGTCATATATTCATGTCTACGTTTGAGACTTGGCTTCATCCTGAGCCAAGTCTAGTATGCCAAACAAGTCTATCTCCAACTCTATACTGAGTTGATCTCCTATATCATCATCGTACATTCACCATAGACTTGATTATCTTCTTCAATAAAGTCGGGTGATTCTTGATGATCATCACCTTCTTCCTCAATATCGTGATCTCCATCTTCCTCCCCCTTCTTTTTTCCTCTTTCGTTTCCCTCTTCTTCTCCTCTTTCCCCCCCTCTTTTCCCTCTTTTGTGCTCATGCTCTTATGTTCATGCATAAGTATAAGCATAAGCATGAGCATAAAAGAAGGAGACACATGCTCATGCATAAGCATGGGCATATGTCTCTTTTTCCCTCTTTCCTTTTCCTCTTCTTCTCTCTTTCTTTCCCTCTTTCCCCTTTTCCAATCTCTCTTTCCTTTCCCTCTTCTTCTCTCTTCTCCTCTTTCCCCTCCTCTTTTCCCTCTTTTATGCTCATGCTCTTATGCTCATGCATAAGACTCCTCTTATGCATAAGCATAAGAGAAGGAGACATATGCTCATGCATATGCTTATGCATGAGCATAAGAGAAGGAGACATATGCTCATGCTTATGCTTATGCATGAGCATATGTCTCTTTTTCCCTCTTTCCTTTCCCTCTTGTTCTCTCTTTCTTTCCCTCTTTCCCCTTTTCCAATCTCTCTTTCCTTTCCCTCTTCTTCTCTCTTCTCCTCTTTCCCCCCCTCTTTTCCCTCTTTCATGCTCATGCTCTTATGCTCACGCATAAGCATAAGCATGTGCATACGCTTATGCATATGCATAAGAGGAGTCTTATGCATAAGCATAAGCATAAGAAAAGGAGACATATGCTCATGCTTATGCTTATGCATGAGCATAAGAGATGGAGACATATGCTCATGCATAAGCATGAGCATGTGTCTCTTTTTCCCTCTTTACTTTCCCTCTTCTTCTCTCTTCCTCTCTTTTTCCCCCTCTTTTCCCTCTTTCATGCTCATTCTCTTATGCTCATGCATATGCATAAACATGAGCATAATGCTTATGCTTATGCTTATGCATAAGCATAAGCATAAGCATAAGAGAAGGAGACATATGCTCATGCTTATCCTTATGCATGAGCATAAGAGAAGGAGACATATGCTCATATGAGCATAAGAGAAGGAGACATATGCATGAATCTTTCAATCTCTTTTCCCCTCTTTTTTCCTCTTTCGTTTCCCTCTTCTCCTCCTCTTTCCCCCACTCTTTTCCCTCTTTCGTGCTCATGCTCTTATGCTCATGCATAAGCATAAGCATAAGCATGAGCATAAAAGGAGGAGACATATGCTCATGCATAAGCATGAGCATATGTCTCTTTTTCCCTCTTTCCTTTTCCTCTTCTTCTCTCTTTCTTTCCCTCTTTCCCCTTTTCCAATCTCTCTTTCCTTTCCCTCTTCTTCTCTCTTCTCCTCTTTCCCCTTCTCTTTTCCCTCTTTCATGCTCATGCTTTTATTCTCATGCATAAGCATGAGCATGTGCTTATGCTTATGCATAAGCATAAGCATAAGAGAAGGAAACATATGCTCATGCTTATGCTTATGCATGATCATAAGAGAAGGAGACATATGCTCATACATAAGCATGAGCATATGTCTCTTTTTCCCTCTTTCCTTCTCCTCTTCTTCTCTCTTTCTTTCCCTCTTTCCCCTTTTCCAATCTCTCTTTCCTTTCCCTCTTCTTTCTTTTCCAATCTCTCTTTCTTTTCCCTCTTTCTTTTCCAATCTCTCTTTCTTTTCCCTCTTTCCTTTCCCTCTTCTTCTCTCTTTCTCACTTCTTTTATGCTCATGCATATATGCTCATGCTTATGCTTATGCATGAGCATAAGAGAAGTAGACATATGCTCATGCATAAGCATGAGCATATGTCTCTTTTTCCCTCTTTCCTTTCCCTCTTCTTCTCTCTTTCTTTTCCTCTTTCTCATTTTCAATCTCACAAGTTTTCTTTCCCCCTTTTTCCCTCTTTCAATCCTTCTTCTTCCCTCTTCCAATCCCTCTTCTTCTCTCTTTCTTTCCCTCTTTCTCATTTTCAATCTCTCTTTTCTTTCCCTCTTTTTCCCTCTTTTAATCCTTCTTCTTCCCTCTTTCAATCCCTCTTCTTCTCTCTTTTTCCCTCTTTCCTTTCCCTCTTCTTTCCTCTTTCTTTCCCTCTCTTTCCCTCTTTCCTTTCCCTCTTCTTCTCTGTTTCTCCCTTCTCTTATGCTTATGCATATGCATAAGCATGAGCATATGCTCATGCTTATGCTTATGCATGAGCATAAGACCTCTTCTTCTCTCTTTCTTTCCCTCTTTTTCCCTCTTTCCTTTCCCTCTTCTTCTCTCTTTCTCCCTTCTCTTATGCTCATGCATAAGCATAAGCATGAGCATATGCTCATGCTTATGCTTATGCATGAGCATAAGAGAAGTAGACATATGCTCATGCATAAGCATGAGCATATGTCTCTTTTTTCCTCTTTCCTTTTCCTCTTCTTCTCTCTTTCTTTCCCTCTTATGCTCATTTTCAATCTCTCTTTTCTTTCCCTCTTTTCCCCTCTTTCAATCCTTCTTCTTCCCTCTTTTCTTTCGCTCTTTTTCCCTCTTTCCTTTCCCTCTTCTTCTCTCTTTCTTTCCCTTTTTTTTTCCTCTTTCCTTTCCCTCTTCTTCTCTCTTCCCCCCTTCTCTTATGCTCATGCATAAGCATAAGCATGAGCATATGCTCATGCTTATGCTTATGCTTATGCATGAGCATAAGAGAAGTAGACATATGCTCATGACATATGCTCATGACAATTGTTTTATTCTTAAGTTCCAATTTTATTTTCAATTTATATGGTTCACTCTTAGAGTCAAAGCTCAAGCGTCCCATCATCGGAGGCGAGCGATCACCAGGGCCAGGGATCAAACGCATGTGACGAGGATCAGGAAGAAGGCGCAGCTCACGAGGACCAAGGATCAGGCCAACAAGACGAGGACGATGACGATTTAGATGAGTAGTAATAGTAGTGATAGTAGTAGCAGTTTGCATTTTCTTCGCCATGTATGTCATTTTGTATATCCGCTCGTTTGAGCAATTTTGTATCACCCTTTCGAAAGGGTAATTTTGTAGCAAACACTATTGTATATGTTCGACATTTTTAGTCTCCTTTGTTGCTCAATCATTTCATTTGGGCGATTTTGTATCACCCTTTTCGCAAGGGAAATTTTGTTATAAAAAACTTGTTTTTGTAATTACAAAAAAAAAAGGATTAGTGGGGCTAAATAGGGCCATAGCAAGCCGTGTTTAGCCCTCCTTTTTTTTAGTTCTGTTAATCGTCACTATATAGCAACATTTACTAGTGTCGCTATATAGCGACGATTATCAGTGTTGTTATATAGCAACGTTTAACAACATCGCTATATAGCGATGCTTTATAGCAATGGTTCTTTTTTGATGCTTTTAGCGACTTTTATAACAACGTTTGCGCCCGTGAAAAAAAGAATTTTAATGTAAAAAGCGTCGGTATTTTCATCGAAAAAGGGCCTATGCTTTGTAGTGTGTTTCTCTCTCTCCCTCTTCCATTCTTGCTTCCGTTGAGAGCACTCTTAATAGGATGCTTCAACTTTCACATTGAGTATCAACACTTCTTCATGCTTGCAAATCCCAAGCTTATTTGATTTTTGGATGCATCTTTACAAGCATTTGATGAATGTGAATGTTATTTGTTTAATATTTAATTTGTTGACTGCTAGTTTTCATTTCTCAGTTGTTCTGCTTTACTATGCACATCAAATATTTTTATATGCAAAACAAAGTTGAACTTCTAGATTTTCTTACTTGTTTATTTGTAGGTGGTACTCATAGGGTAGTGCCACATGACCAGTCTCCATGCAATTTCTCTTACCCATGTGGTAGGGCTAGGGAGTGCCTTACCCAACAAAGTCTCCATTCAATTACTTCCTCTAGCACTTATATTTTATTTTTTTGAAGGTGGCCTTTATAGGAGTGAAGCAATGGTATGTGAGACTATGAAAATGGTGCCCATGGCGTGTAGAATATGCATGGCAAGTATACCACCTTTGACATTATCCATCATCTTTGCTAATGCACATGAAACATTGGGAGAATACGAATATGATTGATGAGATGGATCCTATGGAAGAACTCCAAAGAAGTGAATCTTGGAACAATTGTATTTGAATGCCAAGTTCCTAGTGAGTTGGCTCAAAACTTCTACATATTAATGGATGAAGTAGTCTGAATATTTCAAGTGGAAGATCTACATATTGATGAGTAGATTGGGATCCAAAATGTTGCAGAAACATCGCCACTAGCACATCAATTTTGATTTGTTGGCTTAGCATTCGTCTCAACATTATTTAGGTTAGATCATGTGCATTTCAAGCTAACATAGGAAATTGTGAGTGTTTGTGTTTGGTGACAGAAGCATTATGTTCAACTCTTTAAGCATATACGAGCACTTTTGGAGTAGTTTGTGTGCAAGACATAGCCCAATTAATCTCTTGAATCATGATTGGAAACATGATTGGCCAAGGAAAGCTCTTCTTAGGGGAAAAGATATCAAGTTGTTTTATCATAAAAGGGAAAAAAACGTACAAGCATTTTGAAATCATAATCAACAATGGAAGGCACTAACTGCCTTGCTCAAAATCAATTAATTAATATTAGTGCTCGTGTTTTCGCTCCCCTTGAATTGGCCAATTAGCCTAGGTTTAGAATTTAATTAACCTAATGAATTTCCTCTCCTCTCGCATACTCCCACCTCCTCGCCACTCTGCATATACTCGAATGGTCTATGGTCTTGGGGGCTTTTGCCAGCAGATTGCTGACCTCAGAATAGTAAAAATGTAGAAACTTAGTGTTCGGATCTAGTTGAGACTAGATTGTGGAGTTAGTTAAACTTTCACTGGAATGGAGTTACCACTCTAATGGTGGCTTTTGATAGTAGATTGCTGAGCCTAGAATAGTGAAGAGTTTAACTGCCACTAGATTGTGGAGTTAACACTCTAATGGGGGCTTTTGCCAGTAGATTGCCGAGCTCAAAATAGTGAAGATCTAGTTGACTGTTGCCAACTATACTCGATCTAGTTGATTTGAGCTAAACTCAGTGTTGGGACCTTTCACCAGTAGATTGCCAAGCTCGCGAGAACTGTGAAGATGTATAGTCAACTTCCATTTGAAAGTATATATTTAATAAAAACTCTTAACATAATAGATTCTTCAACTTAAAATAGATTCTTCGACTTTCAAAAAACATATACGCATACAGACACAAGAATTATCACTTAAAAGTTTCTTGGTGTCTAGCCATTATCGTTCGAAAAGTTTCTTGGTGTCTGACCATATTATCGGACGAAAGTATTATTGAAATGCTTTTAACAAATACACTTCAACTTTCAAGAATGTGTAACATGTAAGTTGCTCCTCAGTGTCTACTTTACCGTGTTCATGGGCACAGGGATCATCTCTACAATGGGCTGTATCACGGGGAGAGGGAAGATGGTGCTCTTCTTGGTAGTCTATTGGCCCTCAGGAAGCCTCTCTATGTCCGAGAGGTTATCGAACACATTTTGTTCGATCGGGAGAGGGCTCTCATGGGGATGGGAAGGCCAAGGGGAAGTGTGAGGGGAAGACTGATGGGAAGGCTGAGGAAAGGTTGAGGGTCGAGGGGAAGGCTGAGGTAGAGGGGAAGGCTGGGGGGAAGGCTGAGGGGAAGGTTCATGCTCTTAGGGCTGGGGAGTGGGCTGATGAGACTAGGGAGTGGGCTCACGAGACTTGGGGGAGGGCTCATGAGAGTTGGGAGAGGGCTCATGAGAGTCCTGGGAGACCTCACGAGAGTTGGGGAATGGCTCACGAGAGTCGAGGGAGGTGCCACCAGACCCGGATAGGTTAATGTGCACAGATGCCATGCAGGTGGTGGAGCTAGAGGAGGAAGGGTGGAGGTGGCGTCTAGTGGGTCTAGCAGTGTTCTTCACTCTTGCCATTAAATAATGAGAGTTAGGGTGTTTTTTAACGTTTTATATGGGCCCATGATGTTTTGACATCCCTTTTAATTACATTTAGGGTTTTATCATGCCCCCTGCCCCTGCCCTAACCCCTCGAACCCCCCCACCATTGCCCTCCCCCCCATTGCTCTCCCCCTACTTACCCTGCCCACACCTGTTGCCCTCCCCCATCCCCCCCTCCCCCCACCCTTGCTACCACTCCACCCCTCCCCTTGCCCCGCCCCATGCCCCTCCTTCTCTCCCCCCTCCTTCACCATGTCCCCACTTTCCCCAACGTCATGTGAGTAAAAAAATTGTGGTCAAAATAAGCAAGATATAAAGAGTGAGTACACAAATTGTGGTCAAAATAAGCAATATATTTATTTCATATTTGTATACAATTACACCATAGCTTTTGTTGGTGGTTGGACCCATGTGCTCCCTTCTCTCACTCTAGTTTGCAACCAACATGTGACTCCTTGACTCCCTATGGATGCTTTTCAAGCACTATGCCTTCTATTCCTTGATACAATTTGAACTGCTTTTGCAAATTTTGATGCCTTTGCCTTTTTAGACTTCAAAGTCCTTCCTAGTAAACATCTAAAAAACCACTTGAACATCTCATGCAATGCATTACTGCTGTGAGTGACACCACCACCATGCCTTGAGTTCTTGAAGTAGGCTACCTTGGCTCTATAGTGCGACTTCTCCATGCCTTGTGTATTCCAAATGGACAAAGGAACCCAATTTTGTACAAAATATTACGATGATGCCAAGATTACCATGTAATGCGTAATGTGTGACTCCCCCCATGCTTTCACCATTAATTGCATAAACTCTTTCACAACCATCCTAAATCTTTCATAATACATCTCATCGATTTGAACCTGGTGAGCAATTTTATCAATGCATCTACCTTTGTCCATGCTTTAGCTCTCAAAGTTACTACTTGAGGATGAGAATCCTTATTGGTTATGCATTCACACAATGCTTTCCAATATTCCCAACCCAAACTACTTTGAGACAATGTATGTTTGTCTTTGTCGAGATTGTGGTTCAATAGGAATCTCCTTGCCTTCCCTCCACCCATGGACACTTTTGCAAGAAGATTCTATGTTGCCCCAAAAAAATTTCTCTTATCCTCCTTAAGTTTGACATGTCCTCCATGGAATCCCATCCCAATAAACTAGCTAGAGCATATGAATAGTCAATATCATCCGCATCCGTTCTTCCCATCACATCTTCCATGAAGTTCCTAAAGAAGAACACAATAAAAACTTAGTCCTAAACAGTGTAGTACAAAAGAGTGTAATCTCATTGGAACATTTGATAACTAACCTTGCAGCCCGGACTCTCCTCTTTCTAGCACCACCAGTGGGTGCCAATGCATCCATGTTATGTAAGTACCTTCTTTTCCTCTCCTTCAATCCCAAAGGTGTTTCTTTCATCTTTTGCACTCATTCTTATGACTTCTCTCATTCCTTCTCTACGGCTCATCGAACTTGATTGTATATAGATCTTTCCAAGCCTTTTTTGGACTCAGCTAGCTTACAGAGTGACTCTTCTAATTTATATAACTCCAAGTCCAATGCATTTCGCTCCAAGTCCAATGCTTTGGCTTTATCATGAAGATCCTGGTTCTTCCTTTGAAGATCGTGCATACAGTTATGCATTGCAACAATGGTGCTATTTCCCAAATGTGCTAGCATCTCTACTTGGGCTCTGCACATCTCACTTGCTTGCATAGCCATTGATTGAGCATTGTTTAACCGATTGCAATAACCAAGCAACCCCGCATGTCCATTTCCAACAAACCGAACTAGCTTATGCATTGTATGGAAAGGAGGGCTCTTTTGGTTGGCAGGATCTAAAGGATACAAAGATCCTTCTACCCAAAGGTCAAGATGCTTCTTTCCTTGCGAACAAAGACTATGGATTTTGGAAGCTCCCCTCAATCCTAGACTACATGTGCTTGCATACTCAGCCTCCAACTCTAAGTGAACCTGGTACTTGTTGGTGGAGACGTCCTCGAATGGTGCCATGACTAAAGGAGTGTAGAGAAGGAGAAGGTGTGGAGATGCACGCTTGAAGGAGCAGCACGCAGGAAGAGGGAGGGTGAGGAGGAGGGATGGGGGAGGGAGGACCAGTAGTTGAAGAGAAGGAAAGGGGGACAGACCAGTAGGTGTGGAGGGTGAGGAGTGGGTGTGGAGGAGGAGGGAGGGAGGAGGAGGGAGGAGCAGGAGGGAGGGGGGAGGAGGAGCAGCGGTGGAGGAGGAGGGACGGGGAGGGGAGGAGGAGCAGGTGTGGAGGAGAGAGGGAGGGGGAGGAGGAGGAAGGGGGAGGAGGGAGTGAGGAGAGGGAGGGGGAGAGGAGGAGAGGGGAGAGGGAGGAGGGAGGGAGGGAGGGGGAGGAGGAGGGAGGGGGAGGAGGGAGTGAGGAGGGGGAGTGAGGGAGGGGGAGGGAGTGAGGGAGGAGAGAGGAGGGAGGGAATTCAAAATTCAAATTTTGAATTTTTTGGTTCCCACCAAGGAGTAAGTTGTGTAAGAGGTGGGGTCACTTTTGGACTTAACCCACCTAGGTGAGGGGGGGTTAGGACTTTTTAGGACCTACCATGGCCCTTTTGAGACCCCAATTCTCCCCTAATTCTAATTGGGGACCCTTTGCAGACCCCAATTCTCCCCTAATGGTTGCGATTTCAATAAAATGAGCTCAACCTCCATGGATACTCATAGGAAAAAATGGAGTTACCTCTTGCCTTCGGAAGCTCCATTTCTAATTCCATGTAGCAAGCTGCTTATGTAGAGAATTTTGAGTTGGATGAAGATGGAGAGCACAATAGCACAATGTTCTTAACACTTGAAATGCATGCCCCTTTCTTACTATAATGTCATGCTTAGTGACAAAGGCATGAATGAAATGATTTCTCTTCTTTGTTAAATTTATTGGCATGGTTTGTCCCGTTGGACTATGAAAGTTCATTGATGTCCATTCTTTTTGCTCATTCCCATAGAGTTTGATTTTTACTATTTTTGGTCTCAGTCCATTTGCCAAGCATTCATTGTTGAGTATATTATTTGTGATGGTGAACAAGGAATCGAGTGTCTTATGGCCAAGCATTCATTGTTGAGTATATTATTTGTCATGGTGAACAAGGAATCGAGTGTCTTATTGTTAGCTTAACAACAATGGAATCCTAAAGCACAACATTATGGGGGGGTATGTTGAATATGTGTATTCATCAACCTTTCATTATCATTAGTTATGACATTTAACAAAAATGTATCCATGTGCAAGCATTTTTCTCATGTTAACCTTTGAAATATGGACTACCTTCTTCCCTTGGTGATTTGCACATGAGGTCATCACCTCCTTAGTCATGTAGGATGCTTGAACTTTCACATTGAGTATTGAGTGTTAACACTTCTTCATGCTTGCAAATCTTAAGCTTATTTGATTATGGAATGAAAATCCTTAGGAGCCATCCCAGTTCTTCATGCTTGCAAATCCTAAGCTTATTTGATTATGGAATGAAAATCCTTAGGAGATGGCTTACTTATGCTATTATTGTGCTTTTATATCTCCAATGAAATGTCTTCATGCTTGCATAACCTAAGCTTACTTGATTATGGAATGAAAATCCTTAGGAGATGGCTGGCTTACTTAAGCTATTATTGTGCTTTTATATCTCGAGTGAAATGCATTAATGATGTTTTGGATGCATCTTTCCCAAACATTTGATGAATGTGAACACTATTTGTTTAATATTCAATTTGTTGATTGCTAGTTTTCATTTCTTAGTTGTTCTACTTTACTATGCACATCAAATATTTTTATACGCAAAACAAGGTTGTTGAGCGTCTAGATTTCCTTATTTGTTTATTTGTAGGTGGTACTCATTCATAGGGTAGTGCCACATGACCCCTCTCCATGCAATTTCTCTTACCCATGTGGTAGGGCTAGGAAGTGCCTTACCCAACAAAGTCTCCATTCAATTACTTCCTCTAGCACTCCTATTTTATTGTTTTGAAGGTGGCCTTTATAGGAGTGAAGCAATGGTATGTGACACTATGAAAATGGTGCCCATGGTGTATAGAATATGCATGGCAAGGATATCACCTTTGACATTATCCATCATCTTTGTTTAATGCACATGAAACATGGGGAAAACACGAATATGATTGAGAGACGGATCCTATGGAAGAATTCCAAAGAAGTGAATCTTGAAATAATTGTATTTGAATGCCAAGTTCCTAGTGAGTTGGCTCAAAACTTCTACATAAGGAAAATAATGGATGAAGTAGTCTGAATATTTCAAGTGGAAGATCTACCCTACATATTGATGAGTAGATTGGAATCCAAAATGTTGCAAAAACAGACGACGTTAGCACATCAATTTTGATTTGTTGGCTTAGCATTCAACTCAACATTTAGGTTAGATCATGTGCATTTCAAGTTAAACATAGGAAATTGTGAGTGTTTTGTTTGGCATCAAAAGCATTATGTTCAACTCTTTAAGCATTTTGACTACAAGTCAAAAGCATTATGTTCAACTCTAAGCATTTACAAGCACTTTTGCAGTAGCTTGTGTACAAGACATAGCCCAATTAAGCTCTTTGAATCATGATTGGAAAGATGATTTGACAAGGAAAGCTCTTCTTAGAGGAAAAGATATTCATTTGTTTTATCATAAAAGGGAAAAAAACGTACAAGCATTTTAAAATCATAGTCAACAATGGAAGGCGCTAATCGCCTTGCTCAAAATCAATTAATTAATATTAGTGCTGGTGTCTTCGCTCCCCCTGAATTGGCCAATTAGCCTAGGTTTAGAATTTAGTTAACCTAATTAATTTCCTCTCCTCGCCACTCTGCATGTACCCGAATGGTCTATGGTCTTGGGGGCTTTTGCCAGCAGATTGGCGACCTCAGAACAGTAAAAATGTACAAACTTAGTGTTCGGATCTAGTTGAGACACTAGACTGTGGAGTTAGTTAAAGTTAACTTCCACTAGAATGGAGTTACCACTCTAATAGTGGCTTTTGCCAGTAGATTGCCGAGCTCAGAACAGTGAAGAGTTTAACTGCCACTAGATTGTGGAGTTAACACTCTAATGGGGGCTTTTGCCAGTAGATTGCCGAGCTCAGAACAGTGAAGATATAGTTGACCATCGGCAACTATACTCTATCTAGTTGATTGAGCTAAACTCAGTGTTGGGGCCTGGGGCCTTTCGCCAGTAGATTGCCGAGCTCGCGAGAACTCTGAAGATGTATAGTCAACTTCCGTTCGAAAGTATATTGTTTAATAGAAGCTCTCAACATAATAGATTCTTCAACTTAAAATAGATTCTTCGACTTTCAAAAAGCATATACGCGTACAGACACAAGAATTATCACTTTAAAGTTTCTTGGTGTCCGACCATTATCGTTCGAAAAGTTTCTTGGTGTCCGACCATTATCGGACGAACGCGTAACATGTGCTTTAAAGTTTCTTGGTGTCCGACCATTATCGTTCGAAAAGTTTCTTGGTGTCCGACCACTATCGGACGAACGCGTAACATGTGGACGAACGCGTAACATGTAAGTTGCTCCTCAGTGTTCCGGATTAAGCTGCTTCGGTGTTCCGGATTAAGCTGCTTAATGTCCGCATTTAGTTTAATTTGTTCTTGGGGGCTTTTGCCAGCAGATTGCCAGCTCGCGGGCACAGTTGAACTGTGGAAACCGAAAATAGTTGTCCGCATTTAGTTTAGTTTGTTCTTGGGGGCTTTTCCCAGCAGATTGCCAGCTCGCGGGGACAGTTGAACTGTGGAAACCGAAAATATAATTGAAATGTTTTTAACGCGCAAAGACGCTTGCAGATTGCCGAGCTCTCGGGCACAGTTGGAACTGTGGAAACCGAGGGCACAGTTGGAACTGTGGAAACCGAAAATATAATTGAAATGTATCTAACGCGCAAAGACCGACAATATAATTAAAACGTTTTTAACGCGCAACGACGGTTGCAGATTGCCGAGCTCTCTCGGGCACAGTTGGAACTGTAGAAACCGAAAATATAATTGAAATGTATCTAACGCGCAAAGACACAGAAACACTGTTCGCATTTAGTCTGTTCTTGGGAGCAGAAAGCTTGATGTTGGCATTTAGTTTGTTCTAGCAAGCAGATTGCCGGAACAGTTGGAAGTGTGGAAACCGAGCATTTAGTTTGTTCTTGGGGGGTTTTGCCAGCAGATTGCCGGAACGGTGTGGAACTGTGGAAACCGAAACTACAACTGAAATGCTTTTAATACGCAGAGACGCTTCAACTTTCAAGAAAACAGATAGGCGAAATATTTTAAAACAGACGCTTTCACAATTTTAATATGCCTAACATTTTTAAACAGCCGATTATACTTTTTCAAAATCTACAAGCGAGTCTCTCCACCCTTGTTTCGTGCCTAGGACTTGTTACGTTTGTCACACAAGACGGACGACAAACTGAACGCATATAACAGATTGCGAAGAGCAATTCGCGAGTGTAAAAACATTCCATTTAGAGCAGAGACGTCAATGCTTGATACATCCTCGGCATTTTAAAAAAAAGGGCAGCTGCCTAGCTGGCACTGATCTACATATCCTGGGCACGTTTGGGACAAAAAGGCAGCTGCCTAGGCACATCGTGCTATGGTGGTCAACATATATCGTAAACCCCTTATTTATGCAAGTCGCGGGATGATCGGCTACGCGGAATGGCTGCAGCTTCAAGCAATCCTACAAGGAGCAATCCAAAAATCAGTAATATGTAGAGAGAAGAAGACAGCCTTTTTCAGAATAGAAAATCAATGGTCGCTTAAGATGTAATGTAATATCTTACTTGGAGCAGTCCTGGGTGGTAGAGAAGGAGTAGGGAAAGGCAACCCCGCAAATGCCCGGGAGGGCGGAGACTGAAGAAGCAAGGGGCTTGACCTGGCTTGCGGAAGCCTCCAAGCATTTGCAGATGGCCTGGCGAGCAGCCTGGCTGCTAGCAAGGCCGTTTAGTTTCTTGACGCCCGCGCAGCAAGTGGAGGCGGCGGTGGGCTTGGGAGATCCCTTTTTGAGGTAATTCAGGCAAGGAACAAGGGCGCCGGTGACCGTCCCACACGGCACTTGAGCTTCCGCGTCGCCCACCCAGGCGCCCATCACAAGCAGCACGCCCAGAAATAAGGCATGGTAGTAGCAAGCTCCCATGCAAGCCATCTCTTACGTTCTACACTCGCTAGAAAGCAAACCCACACCACTCTAGAGAACGAAAGCTCCACAATTCACAGCAGAACGAAAGATCTGTAACACGACTCGTTGTTCAATTCCTTCCTATGCATCGTTTATATAGAGTCTATACCGTCCTAAGGCTTTATACCGCCACGCTCCGGCTCCAACAAACCTCACCTACTTCAGGACCTGGACCATTTCTATCTGCTCCCATTTACTTCCCCCTGCTACCCCTACGGTCCTGACTCCCGCGACTCGCCGTATTTGCATGACATGTCCACAGTACGTACACTCACTGCGCCTTGTACGATGTGATTGAAAGAATCAAAATTCCTTGTTGCTGCCGAGTGTCTTGTCCTCTCACTGCCTCTCCTTAAATGAACAGACCCAAATGTCAAACATTTTGATCTAGGTAGTAGGGTGAGTATGGGTGTGTGCAGTGCTCGAAAAAAAACCATTTTTTGAACCATGCCGACTCAGGAGCAGTTCTCATTCCAGCCGGTCTCTCGAAAAAACAACCTGGAATTTAATTACAAGCTTTCACATGGCTGGAATTTAAAGGAGACAACATTTCACATGGCTGGGATTTGTTTTGTATTCAACCAACAGTTTAAAGACAATATTTCACATTGCTAGGATTATAAAGAGTAATTCAATTATTAGCAACAAGTAATTATAAAATGCTAACAGCTAGACAATGCATGCTTTATAATTGTCATTTTCAAGCTATGATTTTCCAATGACAAAACCTGAGGGCAAAAAACAGATTTGCATATGTAAGAACTTTGTATTATAGAGTTGAAAACATAAGAGGATAGTTAAATGAGCTCAAACTCTTAGTAGTTTATGAACATGGGCATAAGCAGTTACATGCTTTGTCTATGAAAACTTGCTTTTGATAGACCTTAAAGGCCATTTGTCTGAAATCTCTCAATAGATTTGCATCACTAGCACTCTCTTTTCCTCTCTTAACTCTCAAGTTTAACATCTTTTCTTCCCATACATAAGACATTTTAGTACCAACCCATGTGAACTAATCGCCAACAGTCCACTTTGAGATTGCTCTCATCCTCTTTGCTTGTTATAGCTGAAATTTGTTGTTGTTCCCATAAAGTATTTGGATGTGAGAACCTGCAAATAGTAAACCGTTTTCTAAATTAATAACATAAGATGCAAAGCTAAAATGCAACCCTTTCTATTTTAATTTAGAAATTTTGAGTTATAAAGACAATATTTAGAATGAAGATTACATTCTGAGATATTTAGAATTAAATCAACTTAAATGTTGACATATTTGAAATTACATGTGGCTATAATGTACTCAAATGACTCGTCAAATTATGCAGATTTTGAAACCATTTTCAGCATGTAAAAGGTCCAATTAAACCTTGGAAGTGCCAAAAGAAAAGCCTACAAAAGATCCGATTTCAAGAATATGTAAGAACCAACACTTTAAGAAAACTTTATAAAATGTTTAACAGGCTACAAAATCAAATAAACTGAAAATCTCACTTTCAGATAGTGGAAAACCTCTATAAGAACCTCCCTCATAAGAACCTCAGAACCTACTTCCACATTAATTAACATATTAATACTTATAATAAAATATTACAAAGGAATACCTGTCTCAAAACATGAAAGCGTTTCCATAAGTTGTAGTAATACACTTAGTGCCATATTGTACTTACATAGGTATCATAGTAGACACTATGATAATTATAACATGTATGACAAAAGCATATCTCTCTTTAATAAAGACTGCAATTAAAGTACACAACATACAAAGCTAATAAACCATGATCATATATAAGAAAACTTATAATTTATTTCATCATAATATAAGTTCCAATAAAGACAAGGTTGTTGAGATATCGAGCTCCACTCGAGATATGCCAGGGTGACCGTTGTGTACTTATGTCACCGACTTGTTAGCTGGAGATGCGGTTGGTACACCGCCCATGAATAATAGCTGGATGACAGCTATCCTTATCTACTATAGTTTGTGGCTCAGTTAGTATGCCACCTTAGTTAGTTGAGTTTGGTTTGAGACCCACATATAGGGTTCTTCTATTTCTTTGTACTAGAGTTCTTTTGGCTTTCACAACTAAGAAGAGGAAAACTGTTTTCAGCCTCCACCTTTGTGTGTATTCCCCCATTTGTGATTGTGAGAAAGCCGCAAGTGAGACTCCTTCCCTCTCTCCCACTATCTTCACATGGTATCAGAGCCTTGTTTGTGGTAAGGAGCTCAAGAAAGCAAGCCAAGTTCGTGGTGTCCTGGTAAGAGGACCAGTGTTGCTTTCCTATTTTGAGTTTGGGAGCAAATCTCTGCAGGTAGCACAGCCAGAAGTGCAGGAGTGCACTGTTTCAGATTGAGACGCCCTTCGCGGTGTGGCCTTTATTTTTCTGATTTGAGGCCGTTTCGGGGCCCGTTTTGAAGGCGGAAGTTCTTCGCAGGCACTCAGAAAAAGGCCCTGTTTTCACTGCGCGGCTAGTCGATGGAAAGGTGCCGCAAAAATTGCATCGTATGCCTGTGTGCAGAGATATTGGGAGTTGCAGATTCATGCCTATTGCCTGTTGATGCAAAATCGTCACTAGGAAGTGACTGTGTGGTGAAATACCACTCTCGTCGGTTTTGCAATCCCCTCAAAGCAATGTAGATAGTGGTACGCAGGTATCACGAAAAGGAAAAGAGAAGGTAGATCAGCCCATGTTTGATGTGAATGCAGTTCACTCTTATGTGGATGGTGAATCCAGTGGCTCAGAACAGAGCATTGATGATGAGTTGGGTATTCCTTCTGTTGTTACACCTGGAGTAAGGAAGACCAGGGATGTTTTGAGAGCACCTGGAAGTGAGCCTATTTTGCACAGGTCTACCAAGGTTAGGTATCCTGTGGATAGGCTGAAATATGATGGATTTACAGCCATTCACTATGCCTATATGGTCAAAGTGATACAGGAACCAGAACCCACTTCTTTTGAGCAAGCCATGGGAAATGAAAAATGGGAGAAAGCCATGGATGAAGAAATGGATGCCTTGGATGCTAATGCTACATGGGAATTGGTGCCTTTGCCTAAAGGCAAGAATGCAATTGGCTGTAAGTGGGTTTATAAGATCAAGCACAATGCAGATGGTTCTGTGAATAGATACAAGGCAAGATTAGTTGTCAAGGGGTATGCACAGACATATGGCATTGATTATGAAGAAACTTTCAGCCTGGTTGCAAGGATGGCAACCGTAAGAGCAGCCATTGCTATGGCTGCATCAAAGGGATGGTCTTTACATCAGATGGATGTAAAGAATGCCTTCTTGCATGGTGATTTGCAAGAAGAGGTCTTTATGGAGCAGTCAGTAGGTTATGTTCATGCTACTCATCCTGAGTTTGTTTGCAAGTTGAAGAAAGCCTTGTATGGCTTGAAGCAAGCACCTAGAGCATGGTCTGACAAGATAGGATAGTATCTTGTCACTATTGGCTTTCAGATTTCCAAGGTAGATTTCTCACTCCATGTGAGAAAAACAGAGAAAGGGATTATGCTGCTGGTCATTTATGTTGATGATTTGATCATCACAGGTGATAGTGATGAAGATATCCTTCATGTGAAAATGCTATTGAGGCAGAAGTTTGAGATGAAGGATTTGGGAGAGCTACGTTATTTCTTGGGCATTGAGGTGATTAGATCACCAAGTGGGATACAGCTCTTGCAGAGGCAGTATGGATTGGACATGCTGTCCAAATATGGGATGACAGGCTATAAGCCTATTTCAGTTCCTTTGGAGCAGAATGTGAAGCTGAGCACAAATGCAGGTGAGCTTCTGGAAGACCCTACTATGTACAGACGCATGTACAGATGCATAGTAGGAAGTTTGATTTACATGACTATTACCAGGCCAGATTTGAGCTATGCTGTTGGGTTGGTAAGTCAGTTTATGCAGGCTCCAAGGAAACCGCATTTGGATGCGGCTAGATGCATACTCAGGTATGTGAAGTCCACATTGCAGTATGGACTATTTTATGAGGCTGGGGTTCAGATACAGTTGCATGGATACACTGATGCTGATTGGGCCAGTAGCATTTCTGATAGACGATCTACCAGTGGATATGTGTTCTCTTTTAGGAGTGCTGCAGTCACTTGGAGCAGCAAGAAACAGCCTACAGTTGCCTTCTTGTCGAGCACAGAGGCTGAGTACAGGGGTGCAGCAATGGCTGCATGTGAGGTAGCTTGGTTGCATAAGCTACTCTATGATATGCATCAGTCTATAGATGGGCCGGTTGTCATTTATTGTGACAACATGAGCAGTATACACTTGGCAAAGAACCCAGTCTTTCATGCCAGAACAAAGCACATTGAGGTGCATTATCACTATGTGCGGGAGAAGGTTTTACTAGGTCTTATTGATCTAGTTTATGTCAGCACAGAGGATCAGGTAGCTGACATATTCACGAAAGCATTGGGCGTAGAGAAGCTACGCAAGTTCAGAGACCTGCTTGGTGTGCAGGATTTGGGATTGAGCTCGAGGGGGAGTGTTGAGATATCGAGCTCCACTCGAGATATGCCAGGGTGACCGTTGTGTACTTATGTCACCGACTTGTTAGCTGGAGATGCGGTTGATACACCGCCCACGAATAATAGCTGGATGACAGCTATCCTTATCTACTAAAGTTTGTGTCTCAGTTAGTATGCCACCTTAGTTAGTTGAGTTTGGTTTGAGACCCACATATAGGGTTCTTCTATTTCTTTGTACTAGAGTTCTTTTGGCTTTCACAACTAAGAAGAGGAAAACTGTTTTCAGCCTCCACCTTTGTGTGTATTCCCCCATTTGTGATTGTGAGAAAGCCGCAAGTGAGACTCCTTCCCTCTCTCCCACTATCTTCACAAAGGTTAGTATTATTACCATCCTTTCTTTCAAAATCAGCTTATCGAGTGAGACGGCGGGCTGAAATCAACTTATTGGCATGAAGTGCACTAGTGTCATGTCTAATATAGATAGAGCATAAATATGACACCTCGAAACACTATCCTTTGCAAAACATCGACAAAAGTGCTTTGAAATATTTTTCTCAACATAGACAGTCTGTCAAGGATATTTGCCATGAAATGAACACTATATATAAACTGAAAGTCACTCAATTTGGCATACAAATCTCTATTTTCATATTTGAGACATGCAAGGACTAGTGGCTCATAAGATTCGCAAACTTTACGCACATCATTTGCTCTGATTAGCCACCTTATTTTGTAAATGTGACTCATGTTAAAATTTGCACACCCAAATTCCATCTCAAGTCTCTTCAACATAGAGCTTCTCAAAGCACTTCTAGAAAGCATAGCAGCAATCTCATTTACACCCTTATCGATCTCTTGAGCATATGATGATCCCTTGATTGCGTTCGATAAGCAAAAACTCATCTTGTGTGCAATGCAATGGATAGATGTCATGTAGGGACTCACACGTTTCATAAGAGCAGTCAATCCATTCACATGACCAGTCATGGATGAAGCACCATCTCTACCAAGGCATACTAACCTCTTAGCATCAAGATTGAGCTGAGACAAAAAGTAGATGCAAGATTCAAACAAACAACTTTATGTTCCTCCTTTAATTTCCGGCAAGCCTAAGAAGGTTGTAAAAGGCTCCGAAGCTTCCATAAAATATGCATATACAATTAGGTGTTGGATGAGACCAATGTTGGTGGACTCATCCATCATGAGACTATAATATGTGGAGGCCTTCAGGCTTCACCCTTTGAACAATTTATTGTAAGAGAGGCTCGCTTATGTAGTAGACAAACATTGCAGCTACTTTATCATTGTGATAAAGGTCTTATGTCATGCACAAGCACTTGCAAAAGCACAACAAGTCTAAGAGTGAAGCATGTGTGCTGAAGGACATGTCCTCTCTCGAAATATGGTATGCTGCAGCAAATAGATTAAGTGTGGCTTGATCTTCTACAGCCTCCTTTGACCTATTCATACCATCTTCACTTGAAGGGACTTTCTTTGCCACAAACATATATTTTGCATCCTCACGTGTCCTAGTTTTAGCATGTTCTATTAGTGCATTGTGTTGCACATTGACAGATCCCAATTTCCCAAATTCACTCTTTGAACAGATGTCATTTTTGCAATATTTGCAAAAGACCCATGCCACAGAATGGTCAAAATAAGCCCACTCAAAGACAATGGTCCAAGCTTCATTCCAAGCTTCTCTACAACTTCTATTTCTAAATGTCTCTCCATTTTGGGTGCATTGAAACTCACCATCTCAACTGAAGCCTCTTCTTGCTCATCTCGGGATATTCACTTCTTCTTTGAGCATTTAGGAGGTGGATTCTCTTGGGTGAAACGAGGGGTTTTGAAAAGAGTCCTTTGATGGGACATATTAGAATAATCTACTTTGCTATGGGTAATTTGTGAACTAGGAAGAGAGAAACCGCTATGCAACCTTGTAAAAGCACTAGGCCTGCAAAACATTCACAAGAGGATGCGATGCTGAAATTATATTTTTGAAAGCTACAATTCTATCTAGAAATTCATATGATATAATCGATGTCATCTCTCATATTTGCTAAGCAGCTTAAAACTAAAATTGAATGCTTTATTCTCTAAACCTCAAGCTTATAACACACTAAGAGATTTTGCATCTTACTTAAGAGCGTCAATCCACTGTATGCTAACATGTAGAGGTATAATCTTCACACTCATAGGCATCCAAGATGGCAACAACCTTCTAGCTCTAATAGACTATGGGGATAGCAGTGTTCATGTCATCACCCTTGAAGTACTGGCCTAGCTTGTTGAAGGGAACCTTCAGTAGGTTTTCCCTTTTCGAGTGTCGATTGGTTGGGATTAGGGCTAGCAGGGACTAGGGGTAAGAGCGGTCTATTCATCCAATTGGATAGATCGTGCCATAGGATGGGATTTCCTCTTAACAGGGAAGCGATCGACACTTTTACCTTTGTCAATAGGAAGGCAGCCAACCCGGCACTATCGCAAGGTTCTTGTGAAGCTTCTTCTTCCATGGACAACAGGTCCTCGAAGCCATATAAGTCTCCTTCCTCCTGGAGGCTTTGCAACACTTGGTCTTCCTAGAACATCTTATGCATCAGATCCAGAGATTTTGACTGCTTGAAGCTGAGGTGTTCCTCTTCATCCACTCTCTCTAGCACCTGGAGCGATTTCACCCCTCGATGACCCATTAAGTGGGCTGGGTGAATAGTATTTGACCTTCTACTGGCAGGCTTTAGTCAATGTGTGAACTTCTCTTGGCAGCCCCATACCAAGTTCTGGGCATCTATTATGTATTTCTCTTCTAGGACTCAGGATAGGTCTCCTTATAGGAAGGCGAGGGTGCTAGGCCTTGGGCTCACATTGTATTGCATAAGTATACTTCCAGCCTATGGACCCACTTTGATGGGCATAATACTTTAGACAAGCCTTAATCTAAGTAAGGCTAAGGCCTGTGCAAATCATCATATCCTTTGGATATCATTTTCATGGTTGGACATGCATATTTTCTTCTTTTCTTACCTAAATCCTAAACCCTAAACCCTAAATCTTTAACCTTAAACCCTAAATGCTAAATCCTAAACCGTTAACCCTAAATGCCAAACCTCAAATCTTAAAAGTTAAACCCTAAACCCTAAAATGTAAAATAAGTTCCTTTTTTTAAGATCTAAATCCTAAACCCTAACTTAATGGCATAAAATTAGAAAAAAAAGCAAATTCTACAAGCATTTTTTTGAGAAACCCCCATTTTATGTTATTAATTTCTTCAAAAAAATCAAAATGTGAACAATTTTTCTAAAAAACCCCATTTCAAGGTACAAAATGAAAAAAAACACTAATGTGAAAATATGTTTTTGGGGAGAAAAAGCAAAAACTTTCAAATCTAGAAACTTTTTTTAGAATCCCTAATTTTATGCTATTAATTTGAAAAATAAATCAAAATGGGACATGGTTTGAAAACTCTCACTTTTGGGTATTGATTTGATTAAAAATTAGAAATATGAAAAAAAAATAAAAATTAGAGAGGAGGGGAGGGTAGACAACACGTGCGTATAAAAAGGGGAAGAGGGAGGAAGTGAGAGGGGAGTTGGGAGAGGGAGCAAGGGAGGGAGTAGGGGGGCAAAGGGAAAGTGAGGGAGAGGGGGGAGCAAAGAGGAGGGCAAAGGGAAAGTGAGAGAGGAGGAAGTAAGAAGAGGGAGGGAGTGAGGGGGGAGTATGGAGCTAGTATGGAGAGGGACATAGAGAGGGAGGGTGAGGATGGGGCAAGAATCGTGAAAGACCTATACATGTTGCCATGAACTAAAGATCTTAGGCCAGCAAGCTGCCCAATCATAGATCCATAATCAGGAATAATAAAGAGCCCCCAGCTATCAAAAGTAGATGCATTTATATCAACTTCTGGACTATCCATAAATTGCATTTGAAGCAAGTGTATTTCAGCCTCTTCCATCCCAACCACTAATGAGACATCAACAAAAGTGCCTTGAAATATTTTTCTCAACATAGGCAATCTGTCAAGGATATCTGCCATGAAATGAACACCATATATAAACTGAAAGTCACTCAATTCGGCATACAAAGCTCTATTTTCAGATTTTAGAAATGCAAGGGGTGGCTCATAAGATTCGCAAACTTTATGCACAGCATTTGCTCTGATTAGCCACCTTATTTTGTGAATGTGACGCATGTTCAAATTTGCACACCTAAATTCCATCTCAAGGCTCTTCAACATAAAGCTTCTTAAAGGACTTTTAGAAAGCATAGCAACAATCTCATTTACACCCTTATCAATCCCTTGAGCATATGTTGATCCCTTGATTGCATCCGACAAGCAAAGACTCGTCCTGTGTGCAATACAATGGGTAAATGTCATGTAGGGACTCACACATTTCATAAGAGCAGCCAATCCATTCACATGGCCAATCATGGATGAAGCACCACATCTACCAAGGCATACTAACCCCGTAGCATCAAGATTGAGACAAAAAGTATATCCATTTTTTAAAAAAAACAACCTGTTGTTCCTCCTTTAATTTCTAGCAAGGCTAAGAAGGTTGTAAAAGGCTCCGAAGCTTCCATAAAATATGCATATACAATTAGGTGTTGGATGAGACCAATGTCGGTAGACTCATCCATCATGAGACTATAATATGTGGAGGCCTTCAGGCTTCACCCTTTGAACATTTTGTTGTAAGAGAGCCTTGCTTATGTAGTAGACAAAATTGTAGCTACTTTATCATTGTGACAAAGGTCTTATGTCATGCACAAGCACTTGCAAAAGCACAACAAGTCTAAGAGTGAAGCATGCGTGCTGAAGAACATGTCCTCTCTTGAAATATGGTATGCTGCAGCAAATAGATTAAGTGTGGCCTGATCTTCTGCATCGTCCTTTGACCTATTCATACCATCTTCGATTGAAGGGAATTTCCTTGCCACAAACATATATTTTGGATCCTCACGTGTCCTAGTTTTAGCTGCTCTATTAGTGCATTGTGTTGCACATTGATAGATCCCAATTTCCCAAATTCACTCTTTGAATGGATGTCATTTTTGCAATATTTGCAAAAGACCCGTGCCACAGAATGGTCAAAATAAGCCCACTCAAAGACAATGGTCCAAGCTTCATTCAAAGCTTATCTACGAAGTTCTATTTCTAAATCTCTCTCCATTTTGGGTGCATTGAAACTCACCATCTCAACTGAAGCCTCTTCTTGCTCATCTCGAGATATTCACTTCTTCTTTGAGCGTTTAGGATGAGGATTCTCTTGGGTGAATTGAGGAAATTTCAAAAGGTCCTTTGATGGGACATATTAGAATAATCTACTTAGCTATGGGCAATTTGTGAACTAGGAAGAGAGAAACCGTTATGCAACCTTGTAAAAGCACTAGCCCTACAAAACATTCACAAGAGGATGCGATGTTGAAATTCTATTTTTGAAAGCTACAATTGTAGCTAGAAATTCATATGATATAATAAATGTCATCTCTCATATTTGTGACACATGAGGTATTGCTTGAAACGATATTTACATTAATAGTTTAAAAAAAATGAAAAAATCCATTTTGTATGAAAGGCATGAAGTAAATGCAAATTATTCCTTATTAAGCTTTAATTAAGACATTGATGTTAACAGGAGAATAAAAATCTAGAGCCTACCGATAGCGATTACATTAGACAAATTATCACTAAGTCTTTGGATAACTTACAATGCATTCAGAAAAACTGTATGCATTGCTTACACTCCGATTATGCAATGGCGCCCTTGTTTTGAGGCATCTCATGTTTTATTTTCAGTAGTGGTCATTGCCATGGGACCATGATTTCTTAAGCATACCTTATGCAGATCACTCTGGTTGCAGTTTGAGCTGTGTGCGCTCATTTGTGATGTGCATTGGGCTGCAGTGGGTGATTTATAGGCCATTTGGATGCATTGCGATCCTTATTGGATGCGCTGATAGGCCCAGATTGCCTTGTGGGATGCTAATTTTTATGGATGCTTTGCACATGGATGCTATTTTATGCTAAGGGATAGCTTTGACACATTGCAGTTGATGCACTGATAGTGTTATGCTCTCTTGGATGAGATATTGTTGATGCATATGCCCATGGATGGTGTTTATGCTTGAGCCATTTGACACTTATTGGCATTTTGGATTGCCATTGCAGTTGGCATTTTCTTTTGGGTCAAATTTGCTCATATGGATGCATAGTACATGCACATAAGTTAGTTGTATCTTTTGATGCTTTGAGCTTTGAGTTTTCATGGTATTTCACTTTATTGTGGCATACACATTTGGGTGCACCTGGTATTTGGTGTGATTCTCTCTTGCAGGCACTAGCATTTGGGATTTTGCTTTATTTGCATCATGGCATCCTCTTCCATGTCTGAAAAGGAGTTTTTTAGCATTAAAAAGTTTGATGGGACAAACTTTTCTTTGTGGAAAGAACAGATAAGGGATGTGCTTATTCAAAAGAAGCAGATAAAACCCTTGCAAGGGATTGTAGCTAAGCCTGCAGCTATGTCCATAGATGAATGGAATGAGTTGGATGTCTTCCATTACACTTCATCTTGGGGAGAGAGTTTATTTCACAGTAGTCACTGAAAAGACTATGGAAGCTTTATGGAAAAAACTGTGTGCTACATATGAGAAAGAGAATGCCTCAAACAAAGTCTATCTCATGGAGAGATTGTTTGAGCTGCACTTGAAGGAGGGAGTATCCATAGCTTTGCACTTGAATGAATTTAATATCATGTTTAGTCAGCTTCAAGCTCAAAAGCTAAATTTTGATGCGGAAATGAGGGCAATATTTCTCTTATGCTCATGACCATCCTCATGGGATACTTTCTATACTGCTATCAGTAACTGTGCACCTGGTAGAGTATTGAACTTTGATGATGTGGTTGGTAGCTTGTTGGCTGAGGAGATTAGATGGAAGTCAACGGAAGGCAACAAGTAGGATGTAGCCTTAAATGTACAAAGGGGCAGATCACAGTCCAGGGGGAAGTTTCAAGAAAGAGGGAAGTCCCGTAGCAAGTCCAGGGCACAGAACATTGAGTGTCACTATTGTGGCAAGAAGGGCCACACGAAAAAGGATTGAGCTACAAGCTTAAAAGAGAGCAAAAGGATAAGAAAAAGGATGCAAATTGGGGTGCAAATCAAAACAAAGAGAGTCCAAGGGAGGACAAAGGAAAAGTGAAGATCGAGGAGATCAATGCAGTCACACATGATAGTGACAATGACATTCTCTTCATGTCTAGTTTATCTGCAGAGTTCCTTACCACTTCAGATGATGCATATTCCCAGGATTGGATTTTGGATTCTGGTGCTTCATTCCATGTTACTCCCCATAGGGAATAGTTCTCCACTTATGACAGTGGAAAGATAGGTTGTGTGCATCTTGGAAATCACTATGCATGTAACATAGTGGGAGTAGGTGACATAAAGTTTTCTTTTGCAAATGTGTTCGCATTTATTTTGAAAAATGTGAGACATGTGCCTAAACTAACCTAGAGTCTCAATTCAACAGGTCAACTAGATGATGCTGGACCATCCTTGGTTCTAGGAATTGGAAAATTCAGAAGGGCTCTATGCTTTTGGCCGGGGGTGCCAAGTGTGGGACTTTGTATCCCTTACATGTATCAAGGGTGTTTGATCATGTTTTTGCAATAACCAAGCAGCCAAGCACTTCTTTATGGCATTGCCGGTTGGGCCATATGACATGAAACTCTTATGCCATTTGGGTTATGTACCGCATTTAAGTTTCTTTGATTTTGAATTTTGTAAGCATTGTCTCTATGGGAAGCTAACTAAATCAGCCCATAAAATAAGGGCAAAGAAAGAGTTTGTAAAGCTTGATTTGGTGCGTTCAGACGTATGTGGTCCCATGCCTACACGATCATTAGGCGGGGCTGAATACTATGTGACATTCATTAATGATGCAACTAGGAAAGTGTGGGCTTATGCTATAGCTCGAAAGAGTGATGTGTTCCAGGTATTTCAGAAATGATTGGCCTTGATTGAGAATCAGTCAAGTAGAACGCTTAAATGCCTATGGAGTGACAATGGTGGAGAGTATCTCTCTCATGACTTTCAGCATTTCTATGATATACATGGGATTAAGAAGGAGATCACATCCCCTCATACTCCAGAGCAAAATCCAATTGCAAAAAAGATGAACCGTACCACTCAAGAAAGGTTGCAATGCATGCTTTCCAATGTAAGTCTTTCTGGTGGTTTTTGGGTGGAGGCAATGAAGACTGTAGTGTACGTGATCAATAGATCACCTAGTAAGAGTTTGGATGGTGGTATTCCTGAAGAGGCATGGAGTGGCAAGAAGCCCTCTTACTCTCATTTGCGTATATTTGGGTGTGAGGCATATGCACATGTGCCAAAAGAGCTTTTAAAAAAGCTAGATCCTAAGTCTAGGAAATACATCTTTCTAGGTTATGGTGAAAGTGGAGAGATGGGCTATTGTCTATGGGATCCAGAAGCAAAGAAGATCATACACAGCCATGATGTGGCCTTCGATGAGAAGAAGATGCATAAGGCACCCATGAGGGATGTGGAAATGAGGAGAAACACTTTCCAGGATGTGACTCCACTTGCATATGTTGATAGACAGCAAGCTATCCATGCACCAAATGTGCAAGAAATGGTACCACCAAGTACTCCCACAGGTATACAATTAAGGGTAGATGATGGATCATCTATTAGTGGAAATGATGAGCCAAATGTGGTTGATATGCAGGTGGGATAGCAAGCTGAAATGCCCTTGAGAAGATCATCTAGAGTGTCTAGATCGCCTAATAGGTTTATTCCATGGGTAGACTATGTGATGCTTACTGATTGCGGGGATCCTTCTTGCTATAGAGAGGCTATGATGCATGAGGATCAACGCAAGTGGGAGTACGCTATCCAATCAGAGGTGAGTTCACTTATGAAGAATAAGACTTGGGACTTGGTTTCTTAACCACATGGAAAGAAAGCATTGCCATGTAAATGGGTCTACAAGATGAAGGTCACAGGTGATGATGTGCCTAGGTACAAGGCCCATTTGGTCACTAAAGGGTTCAAGCAAGAGAAGGGTGTGGACTTTGATGAAATATTCTCTCCGGTTGTGAAGATGACCACACTTAGATGCATGCTTGGACTAGTGGTAGTAGAGGATATGGAGCTTATGCAGATGGATGTCAAGACAGCTTTCTTGCATGGGGATCTGCATGAGGAAATTTACATGGTGTAGATAGAAGGCTTTGAAGAAAAGGGCGAAGAGCATTTAGTCTGCAAGCTGAAGAAGAGTCTCTATGGTCTTAAGCAAGTGCCTAGAGAATGGTATTAGAACTTTGATGCTTTCATTCGGTCCCAAGGTTTTAGAAGGAGTGAAATTTATCACTGCTGCTACACTAAAAGGGCTAAGGATAATACCCTGATACTCCTGGCACTATATGTGGATGATATGCTATTGGCTAGCAAGAATACTTATGAGCTAGATCATAGTCTTTGTCTCCTTCCAAGGTAGCCATGCCATAATGGATGAATCTAATAGTGCTTTCAATGGCTCTTCTTCTATTGTAGGACTTGTCTTTGTACAAATTCAGCCAAGCAATGTGGCGACTCTCCATAATTTCAAATTCAACAATGTCCATACCATGCTCCGTGCATCCTTCCTTACTTTGTTCCTTGTACTATACTAATATCTACTACAAATTGATTCCAAGATTGAGATCATAATCTCATTAATCTTGGCAAAGTTTTACTAGAGCTCATACTCTAGGATGAGGTGATTCACATGCTCCTCCACTCCGCTGCCCCCTCTCACCGACTCTCTTCAGACTATACATTGATGAGATCACACCCTTTGTTGATCGCCTAGGAGGAGAGGGCTCCCTATTGGCTGATACTTTCCTTCCTTTGGTGTATCATTTTAACCTCCACATTCTTTTCCTTAGCTGCCTCATTGTAGGTTTTACTTGAACTCATGGTTTTTTTAATACTGAAGCTTTCTACTTCCTAGTGGCATGCCTGTAATCGAATTCACCAAGCACCATCCTAGCATCCACAATGGTGTGATTTTAAATATCAGAGAAGTTGAGAAATGTGAAAGTGGCCCCAAGTTGAAGGTTCCATTTAATTTAAAGGGACATGATTTACCTATTTTAGTTATAAATATTATATAGGCTTTCATGATCGCAACCCGGTTGAGAATCTTAATGGTATCTTTAATTTTCAAGGCTTATATTTTGTCGAGCACTATTCATTACTCATTAGTCTATAACTTGTAATATGATAAGAACTTAGGGTCAGTTTCGCACACCCAGATGCGCCGCACCCACCATGCATCATCTGGTTGTGGGTGCGTGAGAATTTGTTTGATTCATGCACCTGTATTTGAGTGGGAGGCAATGCCTTTTAGAGTAGAGATTTAAGTTCAACAAAATCAGATGGACTCATTTCCTCACCCATGCGCTTAGTTGATCGAGGCCTAGAGTGTCCCTGGTGGAAAAATGCCAATTGCTAGCATTTTTGCTCAAGGGGTGAATGTTCTCTTAAGTCCAGTGCACATGCTTGAACTAATGTGCAACTGGTGGCTCTTTTCACAATTCTCGATGGTCATTTGGAGTGCCATTGGTGCTGCAATTGGCACCTCCATTTTGGAGGTTGCAAGTGTGAGCACTAGTGCACCATTACTACTCCAACCAATAGGCATTTTCTAGGTGGTTCTAAGTATCGCATTCAATGCTCTTGAAGCTAACACCCTCCTCTTTGTGTCCAATTAGCCAATGCCACCTAGAAGTTTACAGCACCTTGCACCTCTCCCTGCAGATCGTCAGACTGTCAGTGAGCTCATTAAAAGCACCTTCACTTTGGTTCACGTGATAAATTTCAAGAGGATCCTAGATGTTGCACCAAGCGCGCATTCTGGGCTACATGCACAACATGCACACTGACTCTTATATGCTCAATCGGGTTTGGTTACATTGGATCAAAATGTAGACATTGACGTTCTCATTTAAGAAGAGGCGGTGGTAGGGTAAGACACTCGGCAGCACAAAACTTGACCAAAGGACACATGGTAGTATGGTACAAGGCATGGTGTGTGGCGTACAGTCAAGAATCAAGACTAGGAGACCATAAGGGGTAGAGCGTAAAGTAAATGGGAGCAAAAAAAAATTGTCCATGCCCAGAAGTAGGTGGGCTTTCTTGGGAGCCGGGAACCTGAACACACTATTCAAAATTTTTGGACTTGTGTAAAGTCCAATTTGAGAAATGGACTAAAAAACAGTCCAAAAATTTTGAATATACTAGTAATGTTGTTTTTTGAACTAGATTTGCCAACTCAAAACAAAAGATTTAATGATTAAGTACTAAGAACATCAATGCATAACCAAATCTCTTACAAAGGTGGTCTACATAAACATTTTCATAACTTCACAAAAATCTAGAATTACAAAGTGGTCTACATAAACATCTTCATAACTTCTTGTGAATTGAGCTACTATCACCTAAGAACATCAATATATGACCAATAATAGGTGACCAATTCTCTTAGAAAGGTGGTGTAAATAAACACCTTTATGTATAAGTGGTGTGGACACACCTTTATGACCATTTCTTTTAGAAAGGTGGTGTACATAAAACCCTTAGAAAGGTAGTGTAGATAAATCCTTTTATGTGTAAGTAGTGTACATATACACCACACTTAGTATTAAAAAACACCCTTAACTATAAAAATACATTTGACATAAAGTTTAAAATACACCATTAAGTATAAAATGGCCCTCATAAACAATCTTTATACACAATAATGAGAGTAAAGAAATCAAAAAAGTAGTAAACTTTTTATTAGATATTCACTTTACATAGAAGTTCAAAACTTGTGATTACAAAGCCATTAGCCATCATGTTACTCAGTACCAATGTCCTCAATGCCAGGCCCTTGACTACCAGGGTCCTGACTAATAGGCTGCTCTAAGACTGGAGTCTCAGTAGCAAGGTCCTCAGTAATTTGCTCTTCAGTTCCAAGCACCTGACTAGTAGGCTGCTCTAGAGTCTCATGACCAAGTTCTTGGTAAGTAGGGACCTAGCTACTAGGTTCCTAACTAGTAGGCTGCTCTGGAGTCTATAAGGTCATGGTTGAAGAACCATCTATGCCTCCTGGTAACTCCTCCTGGTTATGCTTTGCCTCGTCCATACCTTCTTTGAGTAAGGCTTCCTTGCTTGATCCACTTGCCTGTCCTCCTTCACCCAAGATCGATCCACTTGCCTGTCCTTCACCCAAGATCAAGGGTGCCTTCCTCACTTTTAATTTTAAGGGAAGTGCTTCCACCTCTTTAGCTTTACCTTTTCCTGTGACGTGCTGTACTACTGTAACTTCTTGCTGCCGCGAGCCTTCCTGTATGATGAGTGGAACCTCCTTGACTCTAGTTGACAATTGATCCCGTATGATGAGTGGAACCTCCTTGACTCTAGTTGACAATTGATCACCCTTATTCTTTGTGCGGATTTCTTCTTGCCGTAAGTCATCGAATACAGAGCTTTCATCCTCATCATCACCTGAGTAGAATCATCACCCTCAGTCTCACTACCCTCTTCTTTGACATTTTCCTCTTCAAAGAAGGTAGTGCAACTGTAATATGTGTCAAAGAACTCAATTTGCTGGGGGGTATCAATGACATTTACATTTCTACCTTGGCGTAGCAATTTCTCAGCAGCAAAACCCATTCGATACAATGCTTCTTCCCACCCATCATTCAATAAATTCTTTGTCATCTCTAGTATCACATCAGGATCCATCGGCTTTCTATAATCCACCATTGCTGCATCAAGCTTAACCTTATTGTCCTCAAAGTAATGAAGCTCGAGAGTCCTTAAAGGAATTTGGATTAGATTGCCACCACCCCTCGATAAGAAGCACATCAAGAAAGGCTGAAGACTTGAATGGCAGTGCCTTCCAAGACAGTCATATGATTACGTAGGACTATACCATGGTATACTTTTGAAAGTAAATACCCAAATGCAGATGTCAAACTCGCATATAAGGCATCCCTTTGTGATTCTGTCATGAACAGGACCAACGTTGATCTCTTCTTATCTACCATAGGACCTTCTACGATAAACTGCACAAGTTCAACTATCCATGACACTGCAAGGTCTTGCAATTCATCTATGAAAAATATGCATGGCTTCTCCCAAGCATGACTGCTCATTAATATATCCAACCTACAACTGAAAAATTTTCTTAATTTGTGCAAGGTTGGATATACCCCCAACCTGTTGCTCGAGCAACAGGTTGGGAGGTATATCCAACCTGTTGCGCAAATCAAGAATTTTTCTTATTTATGCAACAGGTTGGGGGTACCCCCCAACCTATTGCTTGAGCAATAGGTTGGAGGCGTGTTGTTGGATATATCCCCCAAGCAACAAGTTGGAGGCCTGTTGTTGGATATATCTCCCAACTTGTTGCACAAATCGAGAATTTTCTTGATTTGTGCAACAGATTGGATATACCCCCCAACTTGTTGCTTGATTGCACAAATCAAGAAAATTCTCGATTTGTGCAAGATGTTGGATATAACCCCCCAACCTGTTGCTCAAGCAACAGGTTGGGGGTATATCCCCCAACCTGTTGCTTGAGCAACAGGTTGGGGAGTATATCCAATCTGTTGCACAAATCAAGAAAATTCTCGATTTGTGCAACAGGTTGGATATACCCCCCAACCTGTTGCTCAAGCAACAGGTTGGGGGTATATCCAACCTGTTGCACAAATCAAGAAAATTCCTTGATATTTATAATAGGTTGAGTGCACCATTAACCTATTCGACTTGCATCAGTTTGGAGGATATATCAAACCTATTGCACAAATTGAAAAAAATCATAAAATTTTGATTGTATTTTAGGGTTAGGGTTTAGGCTTTAGTATTTAGGGTTAAGGATTTAGGGCTTAGGATTTAAGATTTAGTGTTTAGGGTTTCGTGTTTATGATTATGTTTTTAGGGTTTAGGGTTTAAGATTTAGGGTTTAGGGTTTAGGGTTAAAAATCTAGGGTTTAGGGTTTAAAATCTAGGGTTTAGGGTTTAGCATTTAGGGTTTATGATTATTATTTTAGGATTTAGGGTTTAGTATATAAGATCATGAGCTTAGAGTCTAGAATCTAGGGTTTAGAATTGAAAATTAGGTTTTAGAATTTAAGTTATAGGGGTTAGGGTTTAAGGTTTAGGGATTATAACTGTTATATAAGTTTAAGAGCTTAGATTGTATAACCTAAGATTTAGGGAACTTTAGGATTTAAGATTTAGGGTGTAAGATTTAAGATATATAGACTATATAAAATATGCATTCTAGAGTATTTAGTTTAGATATATATAGACTATATGTTATATGCTTTCCAAAGTGTTTTGTTTATAGGTACGATCCATTGCAAAGGCTTTACTTTAAGTAAGTATAAGTCTACCTAGTCAAAGTATCCTACTGATTAGGGACAAGCACATAGGCTAAAAACACACCGATTCATATTTTTTTACATTCATGCTGCATGGTGTATCAGAAGGTATGATCCTTTACAAAGACTTTACTTTAAGTAGTTACAAGCCTACCTAGTCAAAGTATCCTACTAATTAGGGACAAGTACATAGGCTAAAAGCACACCGATTCATATTTTCTTACATTCATGCTGCATGGTGTATGAGAAGAAATGAAAAAGTATGTGATAAGAAATATTTGAAGAAATATGTATTCCATATCATGGATACCATGGATATCTGGTGGTTGCTAAAGTAAAAAAATGATATGGATGCAATGATACTGTAGTCTTCTAGATTCTATGGCTTTAAATACCTACCTTACAAATACATTATCTAATTTTTCATTCTTCGACTAACTAACAAGTATTATACACATGGAATCATGGATATCTGATGGTTGCTAAAGTAAAAAAATGATATGGATGCAATGATACTATAGTCTTCTAGATTCTATGGTTTTAAATACCTACCTTACAAATACATTATCTAATTTTTCATTCTTCGACTAACTAACAAGTATTATACACATGGAATAAAAGCATACATGCTAAAAGTAAGTGTGTAAATTTTAATATTTTCTTATATTTTAAATTAAATTAATTCTTTTATTGACTACTTTTTAAAATTGAAAGATTATTAGTATAGAATTTACATAATTTTAAATGTTATTAATGTATAATATTAATTATTTATATATTTATTTAAATTTATATAATAATTAATTTATATTTATATTAGTTTTTAAGTTAATAATGTATAGAATAGCAGTATATTCACTAATTCTTCATTGTTTTAAGAGTAAGTGTTATGCTCCTTTTCAAGTTATATTTTTTTAATTAATGTATTTATATATTTATCTATATAGTAATTATATAATATTTATATTAATTTATGGACTAATAATATATATTTTTAGCAAAAGTATATTTTAACATTAGTTAATAAAAATTTATTATATTATGGAGAAAAAAATTATAAATGGATTTCTTATATTAATAAAGTGTCGTGAGAAGAGTTTTTTGGAAAGATTAAATTTTGTTTTGAAGTTGTTACATACGCAATAGGTAGGGATATTTGAGTGGTTTTGAGGTTGATAGAGAAATTTGTAATAAAGTGTCATGAGAAGAGTTTTTTGGAGAGATTTATGATTAATTTTTGTTTTGAAGTTGTTGCGTACGCAATAGGTAGGGAGGTTTGAGTGGTTTTGAGGTTGAGAGAGAAATGTGTAATAGATTGTTTTTTTTTAAAGGAGTTTTTTGGAGAGATTTATGATTAAATTTTGTTTTGAAGTTGTTGCGTACGCAATAGGTAGGGAGGTTTGAGTGGCTTTGAGGTTGAGAGAGAAATTTGTAATAGATTGTTTTTTTTTGTTGATGAGTTTTTTTGAGAGATTTATGATTAAATTTTGTTTTGAAGTTGTTGCGTACGCAATAGGTAGGGTTTGAGTGGTTTTGAGGTTGAGAGAGAAATTTGTAATAGACTGTTTTTTTTTTTTGGGAGTTTTTTGGAGAGATTTATGATTAAATTTTGTTTTGAAGTTGTTGCATACGCAATAGGTAGGGAGGGGTTGTAAGAGTTTGAGGTAAAGAGGAAAATTTGTGAGAAAAAAGATTTAATGCAAAAATGGTTTTTAAAGTTATTGCGTAGACACAAGTTTTTGAGAAAAGGATCGGATTTGAAAAAAAATTCAAATTTATAAAAACTTGATTCTTAGAAGTTCTTGCATACGCAATAGGTTAGAAATGAACTCACCTCTTGCAACATTTTGAAAATTTTTGAGAATCCTGCAACAGGTTGATAAGAGGAGAGAAGCGTGGAGTGTAAATGAATGATCTTTGAATGAAAGAGAGAATAAAGAATGTTCTACTTATAGTGAACCTAAAAGAACTAAAAAAACCTTAAAAACTAAAAAAATCTGACTTGACCTAAAAGCTATCCATTTCCTATAAAACTCTACTTCTCCTCATTCTGTCTCACAACTCTCTTATTCTCTCTCATAGCTTTCCTGGAGCTCCACCACCTCTCCACTCAGGTATCTCCTCCCTCCCTCTTCTCCAGCTTCCTCTCTCCCCTCCCTTGCCCTCCCCTCCCCCTCCCTTCCCCTCTCCTCCCGCTTCTCCCCTCCCTTCCCCTCTCCTCCCTTCCCCCTTCCCCTCTCCTCCCTGCCTTCCCTTCCACTTCCCCTCCTCTCCCTCCCCACGGGCCCTTCCCCCTCCCTTCCTCTCCCTCCGCCTCCCTGAAGGCCCCTCCCTCCCGCCATTTATCCCTTCCCCCTCTACTGTCCCTCCCTTCCCCTCGTCCCCCGCCCCTTCCCCTCCCCCTTGCCCCCCCTTCCCCGCCCCGCCCCCTTTCCCTCCCCCGTCTTGCCCCGCCCCCTTCCCCTCCCCTTGCCCCCTGCCTGCCCCGCCCCCTTCCCCTCCCCCTTACCCCCCCCTCCCCACCCGCCCCGCCCCCTTCCCCTCCCCTGCACCCGCCTCGCCCCCCTCCCCCTCCCCTGAACCGACGGGGAGGGGGGGGGAGGGGGAGGGGAAGGGGGCGGGCACAGGGGAGGGGAAGGGGGCGGGGCGAGTGCGAGGGAGGGGGCTCGACGGGCAGGGGGGGAAGAGCCGACGGGGAGGGGGGGCAGGGGGAGGGGAAGGGGGCGGGCGCAGGGGAGGGGAAGGGGGCGGGGCGGGCGGGGGGGCAAGGGGGAGGGGAAGGGGGGGAGGGGGAGGGAGCGGGGCGGGGGTGAGGGGAGGGGGAGGGGGCAGGGGCGGGGAGGGGCCCTTGCCCGCCCTGCCTGCCCCGCCCCCTTTCCCTCCCCTGCACCCGCCCCCTTCCCCTCCCCCTTCCCCCCCGTCCCCATCGGCTCGACGGGGAGGGGGGGAAGGGGGAGGGGAAGGGGGCAGGCACGAGGAGGGGAAGGGGGCGGGGCGGGCGGGGGCGCAAGGGGGAGGGGAAGGGGGTGGGGGGAGGGGGGGAGGGGGAGCGACAGGGGGGTGAGGGGAGGGGACGGGGCGGCGACAGGGGCGAGGGGAGGGGAGGGGGCAGGGGAGGGGAGGGGTAGCGACAGGGGAAGGGGAGGGGGTTGGGGGTGGGGGCGGGGGTGGGGAGGGGAGGGGTGGATCCCCACCTGTTGCGTGGGGATCCCCACCTGTTGCATGTGCAACAGGGGCCCCCTCCCCCGCCGTCGCCCCACCCCCTCCCGCTCCCCCTTCCCTGCGCCCTCCCCCTCCCTCGCCCCTTTACCTCCCCGCACCCTGCCCCCCTCCCTTAAAAAATTAAAAAGTTAAAATAAATAAAACTTAAAAAAAATTAAAAAATTAAATTAAATTTTAAATATAAAAATAAACTAATTAATTAAAATAAAATAATTAAAAAAGGAAAAAAATATTTTATTTTAAAAATTAAAAATAAATAAAACTTAAAATAATATTTAATTAAAAATTTATTTAATATTTTGAGTTTGAAAATCATTGTAATTCTCATTTTTTATTTTTGATTGTTTTTCAGAAAACTGAGGAGGATCCGCAAGAAGAAGATACAAGTCTCAAAGACTTTTCTATAAGTGTGGCAGACTTACATCCTCCAAAGGAATGAGGGATACATTTGGGGATTTTCACAATTCAGCGTGGCCACAATGCTTATTGATCGAGCTTCGTTGTTCACAAATCAAAGAAAGCTAGATAAGATATTTGCACACAAATTATATGAAGATACGAGGAAAACAAGAACCATTGCCTGATGTCACATTTCAAAAGCACGTGGACTTTCTTGATGCTTTTGAGAACTTTAGAAGGAGTGACTTTGTTCGTGGAGAGGCTTTGTACCAAAGTCGATATGGGAGTGACATCAAGAAGAGATACATGCTGGCAAAGAATAGATTCTTTGAAAGATGTAGGTTTGAGCCCATTGATGGGCAACACTTTTGTGAAGCTTGCAGGATCACCCTTGATGAGGGAAGAAAAGGAAACTTGCCACAGATTGAGTGGATGGAAAAGTTTCAACAGGTCATTTGTCATATATGCATACTTAACGATGACTCAAAGTACATTCTAGAATCAGAAAGGCTGAATTCTGCTCCATTTAGGTTGAAAAAATGCTCTTCTCTTTCTGAGATCTTGATAAAGGCAAGGGAGTTATGAGGCTATAGAAAGCCACAAACAGTGAAGGGCAGGAGACCTACATCTGAGTACATGGCAAAGAGGACTCAGTTCTATAGATGCTTGAAAGGTGTTGTAAGCAATACGCAAGGCATACCAAGTAATAAGGTTGAGGCAAAGGTTTTGAACACCACCGTTGCAAGATACAGGGATGTTACTTGCATTGTCTTCCGCGAGGACTCAGTGTTTTAGAGCATCGTGGATGTTTGCCAAGCATATGAAACAGGGAAGATATCCTTTGAGGCACCAGAGCACATTGCAACTCAAAGGAAAGAAATAAAGAAACCGATGTTTATTGTTTGGTGGAGAGCATTAAGCTTTGTTCCAGATGCAATAACAGAAGAAGTATGTAAGAAGATCCTAAGTGGTGACTGCTTCTTTGGAAAGAAGAGCAAGCATAGCAACTTAGATGAAGTGATCACCCGAACGATTCAAAGTGAGGCTGCTCTCTCGGCCTCCTCTCGGCACTATTATTTTTATTGAAATCTAATGATGAGTTAGCTGGCAAGTCAATTGATGTGGATAAGAAGAAAGCACTTAGCCTAGGTCAACTCCTTAATAAGACATGGGCTAGAAAGTGGTTGGCTTTAATGGATGCAGATGCCACACCAACAAAGGATCTAAGAGCTAAAATGCCAAAGGTTGTTGAGACAGAATATATGGACATCAAGAAAAAGGCCTTGCAGTCCACTACCCAAGGTAGAGCAATTGGTGGTTTAGATGATGGTTCTCCATACAGCTTCTCTTATGATATCCTGCTATCAGAGAATGATACAAAATTTGCACACATCAATGGCATTGATAAGAAAAATTCTTGATTTGTGCAACAAGTTGGATATATCCCCCAACCTATTGCTCAAGCAACAGGTTGGGGGATATATCCAACCTATTGCACAAATTAAAAAAATTCATTAAATTTTGGTTGTATTTTAGGATTAAGGTTTAGGGTTTAAGATTTAAGAGTTAGGGTTTAGGATTTAAGATTTAGGGTTTAGGATTTAGAGTTTAGGGTTTAAGGTTTAGGATTTATTGTTTAGGAGTTTAAGATTTAGGGTTTAGGAATTAAATGTTTAAAGTTTAGGATTTACGGTGGTTAAGATGTTTTGGTATTAATTATTTAAAGTTTAGGATGTAGGGTTTAGGTTTAATGCCTTCTCTGCTAGTTTTGATATATAAGTTATTAAGTAATAATAAGCTCAATGATTATTTATTATGTTCATTTTGAGTTGCTAATCTACTTTTATACATAAAACAGGTATTCACCCTAACAGAGGGTATGGATGTGGTGTTATATAAGAAGAATGAAGTGGTGGCTTTTGGACGAATTCATAGTCTTGATCCTATGAATGTGTGTCATTTCCAACGTTGTGGTGAGAGAAGATGTGTATTGATAATCACCAACGTTGTAAATCCTGAAGTACATTTAAAATATCCACATGGGGAGATATCTTACAATGTGACATATTTGATATGCAAGCACATAGAACACTCTGGGACCAAGACGAAATTGTTCCAAAGACATACTTTCAAGATATCAAGAAAACTTATTTTTAGGGGGAAAAAGTAGAGATGTTATCTTGCTCCAGAGAAGGTTTAGCAATTGGCAACTTTAACGGCTATGCTCAGAGTTTTCTTTGTATAGTGGAGATAATTAAGTTGACTAGTGCAGGTGTCATTCAAAATGCAATGGATAGTACTTCACAATTAGACGTCCATAATACTACATCTCAACTACAAGTTCATAGTACTTGTAAATGGGGGTTAGCTTTCTTGAAATCAAGTTTGCCAAAGATAGTTTCCTTCAATGTCATGGAAGACACAACGGAATATTATCAGAAGAAAAAGACTATAACACAAATGGGATCCAAATTGATAAGAAGCTATAATAGTAATCAAGAGTATCATAGTGGCATGCTCACAGGTATTGAGGACATTATAGTCATAGATGTTGATGTAGAAAAGGTTTCTTGTGTTGCAAGTGACTCAAATATACTCACTGGTATAGAAGACTTGTCTTGTGTTGCAAGTGACTTGAACAGGCTTACCGGTATAGAAGACTTGTCAGACTTGTCATGTGTTGCAAGTGACTCGAATAGGCTCACTGGTATAGAAGACTTGTCCTGTGTTGCAAGTGACTCGAACAGGCTCACTGGTATAGAAGACTTGTCTTGTGCTGCAAGTGACTCAAACATGCTTATTGATATAAAAGACTTGTCTTGTGTTGAGAATAATAAGATGGGACCACAAAGAAAAATACACGCAAAGATCGATGGGATAAGTGATGCAATAACAGGAATTGATGATATTAGTGACAATGATCATCATGTTACCACTCGAACACAAGGCAAAAGGAGCAGAGCATCTGAGACTTGTCATGTTGTTCGTAATATTGTTGCTAGCATGCCAGAGAATATAGATGGGAGAATCTTGAGTTACGAAGGAGAAATAGTTTAACCACAAAATTCAAGAGGCATTGGTAACAAATTGACATCAATGAACATGTCGACCAGATTGCCATTTCCAAGATATTATAAGGTATCAAATAATTCTCAAGCCCACACAGCATTTGATTATAAAGATGAAGATTCAAGGGAAATGGATTCGAGGTTTGATGGTCTTACAACTAGAAAACGCAAGACACTATTTACAAAAAGAAAGTATGTGAGTGTGAAGAGGCGAAGAATCATGGCATCAATTCCAGAACCAAAGAGACATGTGATGCTATCCAAGGAGAATATGGAAAGGATGCTTGTGCGAGTTTGTTGCAAGAAACTTTGCATTAAAAAAGTTGGGAAAGATGATTGTGCAACCATACGCCTTGGTATTTGGAGTAAGACAACGCCTAATAGACATAACTATCTTCTTCAAGAGTTTTCATGCTTTCTTCATCAAGGCACTTATCAAGATTTGAGCACAAGACATTGTAAACCTAGATTGAAACCCATGGTAAATGGGAGATCCATTTGCAATCGAGGATATCAATGGTTAACTGGACTATCACATGGCACATACTGGACCATCTGGGTAGAGGTGAAAGAAAAAGTTATTCATACAATTCATGGAAATACTAACAAGCTTAAATGCCATGGAAGCACTATAAATGCAACCGCAACATTAAAGCAAGTTCTCGAAGACCATGCATTACCGCAGCCTCATCTTCAACAAACAATGCTAGATGGACGTATCGAATGCCAACAACATCTTCCTTTGGGAATGACAAAGAAGGTCATCCCAGAAACTGTCAATAAAACTTTACAAGACAGAGATGAGAGCATGATTTCACGATCAACCTTGTACAAAATTTGGTGTAGAGATTTTTGCCATGTCAAGACACCATCAAAGCAAAGGATGTCAAAATGTAAGACATGTGATGAATTAAAAAATGCCATTGAACATAGTAAATGTGAGCAGCAGCGAGGAAGATATATTAAATGGCGGTCAATCCATTTACGTCATGTGCAGGATGCTCGAAAGTTGTATGCTTCTTGGAGAGAGGAAGTTATTCCACATGTCGATAAGTCCATGTGCATCACCATTGATGGCATGGACTAGAATACAACCACTTTGCCACGATATAGACGTATCCCACCGGCATTGGAGGGCAAACATGGACTAAAAACACACTTGTGTGGAGTATTAGTACATGGATACTGAATCTTTTGTGATGTATGGATTGATAGTTTGCATGACCATGATAGTAACCAGGTTGTTACATCAATCATGAAAGCAATAAGAAAGGTTAGAGATGCTCACGGATGTTTGCCTAACACATTGCGAATACAAGCTGATAATTGTTGGAGAGAGAACAAGAATAAATATATATTTGCTTTATGCTCTATGCTGGTTGGTTTGAAAATATTTGAAGAAGTGGAAGTTGGCTTTCTTCTTGTCGGCCATACACATGAAGACATAGATCAAATCTTCAGTGTTATCTCTGGTGAGTTGAAGGCAATGGATGTTTTGACAATGGAGGATATGCTATTTCAAATTGGGAAAAAAATTGGAGGTTCTCGCAAGGAAGAATTAGAAGTGGCTATCTTAGAGAGGATGGTAGATTGGAGAGCATTCATAGAGCCACATTTACAAACAGGAGATGATGCCCTAATAGAACACACAAATCCACACTACTTTTGGTTTCACATGCATAACAATATTCCAGTGATGCGATGGAAGCACTACTCAATAGATGGAGATCATTTATGGAGTGAGTCATATGCTTTATCACAACGAATAATTCCATTGGAGGAAACTAGATTTGTTCTTGCAAAAAACAAATCACTTGACATAGATGAAATGAAAGGCTTGAAAGCCTTCATTAAACAACTTCAAAGTATGATGCAGAAATATCTTGAGCAATCAACTAAGAATTTGGAGACAATTAAATCAACTGAAGCACTTATCCAATCTTTAGAAAGACAAGAAAACTTAATGAGCATTGAATACTGTGAATCCTTTTGGCCGGAACAAGCTAGGTCACCAATTTTTCCTTTGGATATAAATATGTTAGTAGATATGGAGGAAGCATAGGAATGCCTTTTACCTCGAAAATATTGTGGCAGGAAGGGAGACAAACCCTTACCAGAGTTTATACCATCTAATGAGATTGAAGAGGGTCTATTTGTTGCAGTTTGGGCATCTGATCCAAGTTCAGAGTTGGATCACCAAGGTGGCCCAATTTGGGTTGCAAAGGTTGCTAAGGTAGAAAGGGATGACCAGGGAACTCCTATAACATTTACAGCTTTATGGTATGAACAAAAGCCATTGAAAAATCTCTCGAGAAGATATACAATAAAACAACTCTATGAGGGATGCTTGCAAAAGAAATGTGAATGGGTTCCAAATAATGAGGGATTAACAGAGGTGGAAGTCAATAGCATTATTCATTGCTGGAAATCGAGGACACGAAGTTTTAAAAAGAAGCATGGATACAATGTTGAAAAATGTATCACAATCCCTGATCCAAGTCGTGTCCATATTAAACATCATTTGGCAAGACTTGACCCATCAAGCGAAAATACATTACATGAATCTGATGACTCTGAACGAGATTCAGATGCATAAGATAATGTTTTGTATGCTTTTTGCCATACAAATGGTGTATCTATACACCACCAATAAGATAATTTATTGTATGGTTTGTTTTTCAAAAAAAGGGTGTATCTATACACCACTTATATATTGAATTCAACAAACTCTTTTTTTTCAAAAAAATGTTGTATCTATACACCACTTATATGTTGAATTCAACAAACTCTTTTCATTTGGTGTCATATTTTCACTTCATAGTGTTAAAATTGAACTTGAGTTAGGAGACTACTATTATTATTATTATAGTTATTGTATGGGGGCACCATGCACGAGTTTGGGAATTATAGCTTCACTGAGCCAATTTTTTTTAAAATTAGAGGTTACCACTTGACTTTTTAGCTTAATAAGGCCATATTTGTATATAAGTGACCCATTTAGTGCTAAAAAAACCCAATTTTTTAGCTCACTAAGTGAAGTTGAGTGGAGAGGATATGCTCCAAAAAAAAGTCCAAACCAAGAGAGAAAGTCCAAAAATTTTGAATAGTGTGTTCCTGGTGTTATGCAGCCTCTCATCTGCCTCACTGAGGATGGAACATACTCTATATAAACTAGCAATGGGGAACGTAGTTGATCATCTACTAAGTGTTTTCCTTTTGCTGCATTAGAGAGCTTTTGTTGTGTTCATTGTAGTATTGTGGGTTTTTTTCCTAGCGAGTGTAGAAGGAAGGTATACGATGGCTCATGTTGGAGCTCGCTACAACTAGGCCTTGTTTCTCGTTTTGTTTCTTGTGATGAGCACCTGGGTGGGCACCGCGCAAGCTTAGGTTTCTTGCGGGATGGTGATCGGCACCCTTGCTCCTTGTTTGAGCTTGCATGCTAAAAGACAGATCTCCCAAGCCCACTTTTGCTCCCACCTATTATGCGGGTGTCAAGAAACTCAATGGCCCTTGCTAGCAACCACACTGCTTGCCAGGCCATCTGCAAGTTGTTGGAGACATCCACGGCCGAGGTCAAAAGCCACTTGCTTCTTCTGTCTCTGCCCTTCTGGGCACATGCGGGGTGGCTTTTCCCTACTCCTTCTCTACCTCCCAGGACTGATCCAAGTAAGAGTATACATCTGAATCAATTATTGATTTCTTGCTCTAGAAAAAGTTGTCTTTCTTGTTCTCTCTACATATTACCAATTTTTGGGTTGTATTGTAGGATTGTTTGAAGCGAAGCCACTGTGCCGGCAATCATCCCACGCTTTGCATAAATAAGGGTGCTCAATGCTCATAGTATGATATGTTTAGCATGATGGCCACCATGGAACAATATGTAGAAAAGAGTGCGGAGGATGTATCATGCATTCACATCTCTCCTTGAAATGGAATGCTTTTTGACACTCTCGTTTATTACTCTTCACCAGCCCTGATGTTTGTCATGTATGTATGTGCGGTTACTTTACTTTGTTCGACATTTGCATTGATTATTGGTGTGACAAATGAAATAGGGAATAGAGGAACAAAAATTAAGGAAGATGGAGAGGCTCACATGTAGACAAATAGAGAGAGGCTCGCATCGCATGTTTTAAAGTATTGCATGTCTTAAAAGTATAAGAGAGACAAAAGAGAGAGGCTTGACGCGTCTGTCTTTTGAAAGGTTGTTTGGAAAAACAAAGTCTAAACATTAAAATGGCTCTCAAGTGACAACTAGAAGACTCGTGTACATTTTCAGGTTGAAGGGTCTTTGCCTATAGTTAAATTATAGTTTTGAAGGATATTGTTTCCACATCGTCTCATTATCCTTGTGAGCTAAGCATGCCCTGGCAAAATCCTTAAGATCATTGAAGAATAGGCCCACACAATGAACTGCATCCCCAACGACAAGCAGCCAGGTTGAACCATTGGTTTTCTTGACGATTGAGGTGCCTATTGGTTTGAGAGGCTGGTGTCAGGATGTAGCATCGTAACATCCATTGGGGGACTCATATTTTTTGTCTCCAGCGAGGTGGTATAATGCCATCATGAAGCCCCATAAAATACGGGGCCTGTGCTCTGGCATGGTGGAAAAATGCCAATTGCTGGCATTTTCGATCAAGGGGGGAATGCTCTCTTAGGTCCAGTGCACACACCTGAACTAATGCGCAGCTGGGGGCTCTTTTCATAATTCTCGATGGTCATTTGGAGCGCCATTGGTGTTGCAATTGGCACCTTGATTTGGAGGTTGTAAATGTGAGCATTGGTGTGCCATTACTATAGGTATTTGCCAGGTGGTTCTAAGTATTTCATTCAATGCTCCTGAAGCTAACACCCTCCTATGAGCCAGCTCCTCCTAGAAGTTTACAGCACCCCACATCTCTCCCTGTAGATCATCAGACCATTAGTGAGCTCATTAAAAGCACCTTCACTATGGTTCACATGATAAATTTCAGGAGGAGCCTAGATGTTGCATCAGGTGCGCATTCTGGGCTACATGTGCACTGACTCTTATATGCTCAACCGGGTTTGGCTACATTGGATCAAAGTGTAGACATTGACGTTCTCATTTAAGAAGAGGTAGTAGAAACTTGGCAACACAAAACTTGACCAAACCACATATGGTAGTATGGTACAACGCATGCTGTGTGGCATACAGTCGAGAATCGAGACTAGGAGACCATAGGGGGTAGAGCGTAAAGTAAATGGGAGCAATAAAAAATTGTCCATGCCAAGAAGTAGGTGGCTTTCTTGGGAACCAGAGCTTGGCATTATGCAGCCTCTCATCTACATCACTGAGGATGGTATAAACTCTATATAAACTAGCAATAGGGAACATAGTTGATCATCTACTAAGTGCTTTCCTTTTGCTACGTTAGAGATCTTTTGTTGTGTTCATTGTAGTATTGTGGGTTTTTTTCCCAACGAGTGTAGAAGGAAGGTATACGATGGCTCATGTTGGAGCTTTCTACAACCAGGACTTGTTTCTCCACGTGCTACTTATGAGGGGCACCTGGGTAATAGCACGCAAGCTTAGGTTTCTTGCGAGATTGTGACCGATGCCCTTGCCCCTTGTCTGAGCTTGTGTGCTAGAAGATGAGTCTCCCAAGCCCACTGCTGCTTCCACTTTTGTTGCTCGAGTCTCAAGAAACTCAACGTCCTTGCTAACAGCCTCGCTGCCTGCCAGGCCATCTGCAAGAGCTTGGAGATGTCCGCAGTCGAGGTCAAGCCGCTTGCTTCTACCATCTCTATTCTCTCGAACACATGCAGGGTGGCTTTCCCCTACTCCTTCTATACCTCCCAGGACTACTCCAAGTAAGAGTATACATCTTAAGTGAGTATTGATTTCTTGCTCTAGAAAAAGCTGTCTTTCTTGTTCTCTCTACATATTATTGATTTTTGGGTTGTATTGTAGGATTGCTTGAAGCGGAGCCACCGCACCATCGATCGTCCCACGCTTTGCATAAATAAGGGTGCTCAATGCTCATAGTATGATATGTTTAGCATGATGGCCACCATGGAACGATATGTAGAAAAGAGTTCAAAGGATTTATCATGCATTCACGTCTCTCCTTGAAATGGAATGCTTTTTGACACTCGTTTACTACTCTTCGCCACCCCTGATGTTTGTCATGTATGTGCGGTTACTTTACTTTGTCCCGTCCGTTTTTTGTGTGACAAATGAAATAGGGAACAAGGGAATGAAAATTAAGGAAGATGGAGAGGCTCACATGTAGACGAAATAGAGAGAGGCTCACATCAAGTGTCTTAAAAGTATAAAAGAGACAAAAGAGAGAGGTTCGAAGCATCTTTTGAAAGGTTGTTTGGAAAAACAAAGTCTAAATGTTACAATGGCTCTTGACAACAAAAAGTATAAGAGACGAAAGAGAGAGGCTCGAAGCGTCTTTTGAAAGGTTGTTTGGAAAAACAAAGTCTAAACGTTAAAATGGCTCTTGACAACTAGAAGACGCGCATACATTTTCTTATAGGTTGAAGCGTCTCTTCCTATAGTTAATTCACAGTTTTGAAGGATATTATTTCCACATCATCAGTGTCCTCACGAGCTAAGCATGCATTGGCAAAATCCTTAAGATCATTGAAGAATAGGCCCACAATGTACTACATCCCCAACGACAAGCAGCTAGGTCAAACCATTGGTTTTCTTGATGATTGAGGTGCCTATTGGTTTGAGAGGTTGGTGTCAAGATGTAGCACCATAATGTCTGTTGGGGGACTCATATTTTTCGTCTCCAACAGGGTGGTATAAAGCCATCATGAAGCCCCATAAAAGGACCACATGCTCTGGCATGGTGAAAAAATGCTAATTGCTAGCATTTTTGCTCAAGGGGGGAATGTTCTCTTAGGTCCAGTGCACACGCTTGAACTAATGCATAGTTGGTGTAAAGTATTCTCGATGTTGTTTGGAGTGCCATTGGTGCTGCAATTGGCACCTCCATTTTGGAGGTTGTAAATGTGAGCACTGGTGCACCATTACCACTCTAACCAATAGGCATTTGCCAAGTGGTTCTAAGTATTGCATTCTATGCTCTTTAAGCTAACACCCTCCTCTTTGTGTGCAATGAGCTAGCACCACCTAGAAGTTTACGACATCTTACACCTCTCCCTGTAGATTCATCAGATCACCAATGAGCTCATTAAAAGCACTTTCACTTTGGTTCACGTGATAAATTTCAGGAAGAGCCTAGATGTCGCACTAGTTGTGCATTTTGGGTTACATGTGCAACATGTGCACTGACTCTTATATGCTCAACTGGGTTTGGTTACATTGGATCAAAATGTAGACATTGACATTCTTATTTAAGAATAGCGGGTGCGTCTATAGGTGTAGATAGATTTAGTGAATACGGGCATGACTAATGGCATGTCTATTAGTGCATCTAATGGCATAGTTTAATGTGTCTCACATCATGTCTACACTGTGTTTTAGATGTGTTTATAAACGTGCAGCAAAGAGAAATTTTGCTACTCTTTGCTGCGGGTTGATAAATGTGCATCATTGCTTTCCAAACATTACCCATGATTACCAAAGCACATAATTTAAAAAAAATATCAATACTATGCATGTGTCATACTATAATATACTTTTCGACAAATGCACATATACGGAAATTAAGTGAGGTGAGGAGAATGAGACAATGTATAAAATAGTTTTGCCAATATCAATGATGGGCTACACTTTGATCTCATTCTCAATGAGATCAACCCTTCCCAAACTATCTACTTTAATATCCAAACCAATGTGGAGATCTAAAAATACATTCAACCCACTACTACTTGTGCTACTCTGCTCATCAAAATCAACATCACCAATGGCAGACTCGTCCTCATGGGTTATCGCCTGAATATCTATATTTTCTATCTCATGATCATCCTTCTCTCTCGTATCATGATCATCATTACTTCCATGGCCATGATCATCCTCCATATGCTCCATATTAGTAAATGTACTATACATCACTTTGAAACATGGTGTAATAGGTATGACATGCCACCACCTATGATTATCCCCACCAATGGTTGATAGAGAACCTAATTCAAACAAAAATACAAACATAATATTTTCCTTGCATCGAAGGTATCAAATATTAAAAAGTGAGTATTTTTATATATGTGTATAGTACATGTTCACATTGTTGCAGCAGTACTAGTATGTCCTTGATTTGAGAGACAATAGTTACAAAAAAGCCACTTGCATGGTGTTTGATTGTTGCATTAGGGCCTCTTTCCACCACGTCCTTAAACCACTTGACATCCAAAACATACACAAAGAAGTGTCGAAAGTTAAGCTTAATAATATCTTGGATTATGCCACAATAATCATCCATGGTTCCATTGGCTCCCTCAAAGCTAGCAATGATGTTGTAGTCTTGTGTGTTTCTCTTATCATCAATCCGTTGTGTCCGAAAATGCCTACCCTCACACCATATAGCATTGAACATAGACCTCACCTCACAAGCTCCACCATCTTGCAAATACAATCCTTCACGTACTTCGATGCACTATGAGAAATGCTAGGAGGTAGTATGAACTAAACACATGAGCGATGGTTAATTAGTTGGCACTAATACACACAAATTTGGAAGGAAAAAGAGACTATGCCAAGTCATACTTAAAGCATCTTGTGCCAATCATGAGATTTCAAGCTGTATAATTACTCTACACCTCTTTTCTTACTCTTTGTGAAGGCCTCCTTCAAGCTGTATAATTGCTCTACACCTCTTTTCTTACTCTTTGTGAAGGCCTCCTTCAAGAGACTATGCCAAGTCATACTTAAAGCATATTGTGCCAATCATGAGATTTCAAGCTGTATAATTGCTCTACACCTCTTTTCTTACTCTTTGTGAAGGCCTCCTTTAAACACTTTATGCATCTAGTGGGAGTACGAATTGTAGCGATAGCCCACTTCTCCGTGCCACCATCTCTAGCTTTGATAACTTCCATGGTGCACTGGGTAAAAAGACAGGCCCATTTGGCCTCTCTTGTGGCCAAGCTTCATGCACCCTCCATGTGGTGGATAGATCCTCCCTTATGCTCAAGGAATCTCTTGTCCCATTAAAATGTTCCCAAATGGTAGATGCCACATTCTTGAAGATATGCATGGGATCAAGCAGGTGATTGATCTTGAGGTGGGACCAATATGGTAGCCGATAAAATATGGTGTTAGTGTGCAATCTTTATTTCCATTTAATATAGCACAAAATAGTTGCAATCCCTTACCGGCTCATGCCACTTGGAGAGGAGTCATGGAAAGGTCCCAAATTCTCATCCAATCTCTAGCAGATTGAGTGACTGAGGGGGGACTTCATTCCAAGGGGCGACATATCTAGGATGATTAGGTGGGAGAAATTGATGGTGATTCTCATAGATGACCTTATTCAACACCTTGCCATGAAACAACTAGTAGCGAAGGACCACAAATAGGACATGCATGATAACTCAATGTAGTGAGACCTAAACAGTAGATGCAATTGCGTAAGCAAGGTGGGTTTAGGGTGCCACATCGATTGACTACTTATAATTAAAAGTTTAATGCTTACCTGAACACTTTCCATAGCCTGGGAAGCCATGCGTCATCCACATCAAAACTGCCTTGCAATTGAAGTCTCGTGTGATGAAGGAGACATCATGCACCGCAATATCTCTCCAAAGTATCTCCAGCTCTCCAGCTCATCAATCAAAGGCTCTAGATAAAAATATGGGTTTTTGACTTTATGTTTCCCTGGAATTAGAATGGATAACATAACATGTCCTTTCTTAACTGCCATAGAGGGTGGAAGATTATAATTCACCAATATCACTAGCCATACACTGTAAGAGGTGCTTTTGAGACCAAATGGGTTCACACCATCCATACCCAATCCAAGCCTCAAGTTCCTAGGTTTTTCCTTGAAGCTTGGCCATGTATCTTCAATATGCTTCCACACAGGATTGTCTATGAGAGATTGCCACTTGTCATCGGGATGGAAGAAATGCCATGACATGGGCTCTGTGATGGATTTGCACTTGAACATATGTTGGATGCGAGGGATTATGGGAAAATGTCACAGAACCTTATGAGGCACAGCCAAAGTTTTGAGATCTACTCTATATCTTGCCTTGCCACATGTAGGACACTCTCTTGCCTCCTTATGTGGTCCACGAAACAAAATGCAATCATTGATGCACACATAGATGTGGTTGTAATCCAACCTACCAAGAGAGGTCACATGTTGCCTTGCCATATCTCTTGAGGTTGGTAATTTGTTCTCCCTTGAAAGCATTTTAGACAATAGCCTGCACACGTGAAGACCATAAATGAGAAAAAGCATTCCAGTAATTGACCCACTAGCATAATTCACCATGTTTGCAAAATAGAAATTAAAGCTTACTTGAGTAATGAATTCAAACTTGCATTGCTCCATCCATAGATGGTCTACAAGTTTAGTAACTCAAGGGAGGCATGTAGAAGAGAGAATGTGCACCCATCAAACACTGGTGTTGATGGTGCAGTAAAAAGGTCATCCTGGTTCATGCTATCATCCCTACTTGAGGACCGATGGGCAAATAAATCTCACACCATATCATGGAACACCCCCTCCTCCACGGCCTCATGAGGTAATGGTGGAGGGCTACTATTACGATTATTCCATTCATCCATAACAATCCCTCCTAAATATCCCACCTCATATTGCTGACGCTTTGCCTCCTCATGACGACTATAGGGCAACATATGCAGGTGTGACACTACATCCTGTATCAAATTAGAAAAGGATCATGTATGAAACACTTGAACACCCATAGGTATCTCAGTCAACCTCAATGCTTTAACACTTACCATGGATATGATCACATCCCATTCTCCGTACTTTGAGATGTGATTGAGTGTAATTCTATGTGCACGATTCATGTTTCCTCGACATTGATTACACATACATTTGACTCTTTTCTCCAACCACATTTCTCGATGGTGGATATGGAGGGATTCATCCTCACTAGAGGTACTTGTTTAAGTTGAAGACATCCTACAAATACACAACACAAAAAAAGTGTTTGTTCTTGCAAATTTAAAGAGAAAACTCTATAGCACATCTAAAAGCATGTCTGTACTGTGGAACACATCTATAGGTGCATCTAAAACACAGTGTAGACATGGTGCTAGATGCGTGAATGGATTTTTAAACCTAGATTTTGCTCATTTTCTCACTCCGCCATGCTTGCAAACCTTTCAACACACTCATCTCGAAGCATACACACTCATCTCCAGGCACCCCATGATATAAAATGACCACCCAAAACTTTTGACAAACACTTGAAAAAATAAGTAATAGCAACTGCATCGTGGCTAAGAAATTTGTTAAAAATCAATATCTTTTTAGCAGATAGGTCTTTAATATAATGAGAAAGGCTTGATAGTTTACCAAGCCCAGGAATTCTACTTCTGGCTGCCGTCAGGAGGAATGTGTCATCTTCAACGAACAACCGCCATATGCGAAACACACTTAGATTTAAAACAGATCATTCAATTGCATATCTAAACTCCAAATTCAAGAAAGGCAGGTGCCTTATGTCAATATTCTCATCTTTCTCAAGTATATCATCGTTAAACAAGGAGATACCCATCTCCTCCTTCTCCTTAGAGCCTTGACTGATATCCAAGCTTACTGCTGTGAGGTTCATTCGTGCTTGGGTTTCCTGTAATATTGTCTCATCTACCTCTTCATACATTATGGCTTGCTCAAAACAGATGGACAATTCTTCCAAAGGATTGAAGTCGTCCTCCAGCTCTAACAAAGGATCGTCATCAATCCGTACTTCCTTGTCAACCTTACAGGATTGTGCAATAAGGGCAATTGCATAATCCTCTATCAAATTAAAAAGGCACTATATGTCATACAACACGACATACTCTTCTCCCTCAATATTGAAAGAGGGAAGAATGGGCACAGTGAGGTCAAAGATTTCAGCCTCAATGTCATCCACTAGGACAACATCTCTTAGGGTTTTATTTTTTAAGGCCACTAGATCCAATGCTACAACTACAGGCTCCTCCTCTTTTGGGTTGATCTTCTCTACCACCTTTGGTAAGTCTCACTTATCTTCTGCTTCTTTTTAGTCATCACTATCCTTTGTGTCCTCAGCTGATCCATTAGCATAGTGTACATACATGGCAAATGTAAGTGACTCTTCAAGTATCCTGTAATTGCCCTTGTGTATGGTGCATATTCCCTTGTGGAAATCTTCAAAACTATCAAAGAGCTTGTGCTTTTGATACCTCATCTTGTCATTTGCGGCAATGTCCTTGATATGTACAAAAGTCTTACTATTGTTGACAACTTTTGATCCTTCAACTGTCAGCTTATTAAAGGATTCATACATCTCTCCAATAAAATCCTTGTGCTGTGTCAGAATAGACCGCAAATCCATAAACATTGTATTCAAAAAAATTAGACTTGTATAAAGTCCATTTCCAAAATTGGACTAAATACAAGTCCAAATTTTTTGAATATCGTAGTCCCGTGGTTTTTTTCCCATATACTTCAAAACAAATATTGCAATATTGGTTGAAACTTTACACACCCACTTATATAGAGTAACCATTGGCAGTGTCTCTAACAAACTTTGAAAACCCAAATTTTGTCAAATTACTAAATACTAGATAAGCTTACAAAAATACCTTCTATGTGTAAACAAATAATTACACTTTGGTCGACACCACATAGTTTTGAACCAAAGTCCTAAGTATATCAAGATGACTTGTTCTCTTGGAGAGATGGTGTACATATACACCTTCTTGGTGTAAAAATACACCATTTAAGAGTAGGCCATTTTCAATTACAATTGTGTGCCTGCTTGTTTCGACCAACTTTATGTTAAGGGTGGGGCTTGTCCCCCTATACAATCACTAGGGAATCCAAGTGGAAGCAAAAAATGCATGTACAGAAGAGAGCTTTTTGTTTTACATATACATATACATACATACTTACATACATACATATATATATATATATATATATATATATGTATGTATGTATGTATGTATGTATGTATGTATGTATGTATATGTATACATATATCTATCTATATACATATATATATGTATATATATATGTATATATACATATAAATATATCTATATATATACATATACATGTATATATATATGTATATATATATATATATATATATATATATATATATACATGTAAATATAAATATATATATATATATATATACATATAAATAAATAAATATATATATATATACATACATATACATACATACATACATACATACATACATACCCTCATGCTTGAAAGGTTTGGAAAATGGTCCACATGCTTATTGGTGTCACCCCTTTGAGTTGGAAGGCCATACTATTAGAGGAGGCTACCAAAGGCAAAAAGGACATGTGGATTCATACTAGAGCTCAGGCAGTTTGGTATATCTAGATTGCCAGAAATAATTTTCAATTTAATTATACTATGTTGTTTGCTAACAATATGTTTGGTGAATGGTGGGATAGGAACAAAGGCGTCTCCACAAGGCCATTGAGTTGTACAATGAAGCCCATATCAAGAAGAATCTGGAGATTGAGCTACATGCTCTTAGCTACCTAGAAGAACCCACACTATTGTGGTTAAAGTACAAATTGAACCTTTCAGCATGTTACTTCCAAGGAGATACCACTGGGCATAGATGTAGACTAGGATGCCTCATCACCAAGTTGAATTATAATGACTCCCCCTTTTGCTATTCATTTTTTGAGAGATCCCTCCCTGAGAAAACCCCTAGCAAGCTCCCAACTATTGCTGCTAGAGGACCTTAGTTTAAGTAACCCTTTTCTCCTTTTGATGTTATTTGACATATTACTAATGTTGCAAAGGGAAATGGTGCTACCACTAAAGCCTCCACCAAATCTGCCCCCAATTTTTGTACTCTAAGAAAAAAGAGCAAGTACTCGTGATGCCGGAGATGACAAGAGGAAGACCCCTAATTCCTAGTATGTCAAAGACAAAGAGGAGTGAAAGCCAAATGTTGAAATATTTTTTGTTAAGAACATACTTTATCTGTGAAGGACTTTTATGAAGAATCTCTTAAGATTACAAGGATGTTAAAATTTGACATGTAAATAGTATATAGCTACCTTTTTGTTGCACAAAGAAAAAGAAACGTATGATGTTTCTACCAAACCCACAAATTCGAACCATTTTAAAACCTACAATGAGGCAGATAAGGAAAAGAATGTGGAGGTTTAAATGATACACCAAAGGAAGGAAAGTGGGAGTGGAGGAGCATGTGAATCACCTCAACCTAGAGTATGAGCTCTAGTAAAACTTTGCCAAGATTAATGAGATTATGATCTCCAATCTTGGAATCAATTTGAAGTAGATATTAGTATAGGACGAGGAACAAAGCAAGCAAGGATGCATGGAGCATGGTATGGACATTGTTGAATTTGAAATTATGGAGAGTCGCCACATTGCTTGGCTGAATTTCTACCAAGACAAGTCCTACAATAGAAGGGAGCCATTGAAAGCACTATTAGATTCATCATTATGGCATGGCTACCTTGGAAGGAGACAAAGCCTATGATCTAGCTCATAAGTATTCTTGCTAGCCAATAGCATATCATCCACATATAGTGCCAGGAGTATCAAGGTATTATCCTTAGCCCTTTTAGTGTAGCAGTAGTGATCAATTTCACTCTTTCTAAACCCCTGGGACCGAATGAAAGCATCAAACTTCTAATACCATTCTTCAGCTTGCAGACTAAATGCTCTTTGCTCTTTTAAGACCATAGAGACTCTTCTTCAGCTTGCAGACTAAATGCTCTTTGCTCTTTTCTTCAAAGCCTTCTGTCTACACCATGTAAATTTCCTCATGCAGATCCCCATGCAAGAAAGCTGTCTTGACATCCATCTGCATAAGCTCCATATCCTCTACTACCACTAGTCCAAACATGCATCTAAGTGTGGTCATCTTCACAACCGGAGAGAATATTTTATCAAAGTCCACACCCTTCTCTTGCTTGAACCCTTTAGCGACCAAATGGGCCTTGTACCTAGGCACATCATCACCTATGACCTTCATCTTGTAGACCCATTTACATGGCAATGCTTTCTTTCCATGTGGCAAAGAAACCAAGTCCCAAGTCTTATTCTTCATAAGTGAACTCACCTCTGATTGCATAGCATACTCCCACTTGTGTTGATTCTCATGCATCATAGCCTCTCTAGAGCAAGAAGGCTCCCCGCAATCAGTAAGCATCACATAGTCTACCCCTGGAACAAACCTGTTAGGCGGTCTAGACACTCTAAATGATCTTCTCAAGGGCATTTCAGCTTGCTGTCCCACCTGCATATCAACCACATTTGGCTCATCATTTCCACCAATAGATGATCCATCATCTACCCTTAATTGTATACCTGTGGGAGTACTTGGTGGTACCATTTCTTGCACATTTGGTGCATGGACAACTTGCTGTCTATCAACATATGCAAGTGGATTCACATCCTGGAAAGTGATTCTCCTCATTTCCACATCCCTCATGGGTGTCTTATGCATCTTCTTCTCATTGAAGGCCACATCATGGCTGTGTATGATCTTCTTTGCTTCTGGATCCCATAGACGATAGCCCATCTCTCCACTTTCACCATAACCCAGAAAGATGCATTTCCTAGACTTAGGATCTAGCTTCTTTCGAAGCTCTTTTGGCACATGCGCATATGCCTCACACCCAAATATATGCAAATGAGAGTAAGAGGGCTTCTTGCCACTCCATGCCTCTTTAGGAATACCACCATCCAAACATTGATCACGTACACTGCAGTCTTCATTGCCTCCACCCAAAAACCACCTGAAATATTTACATTGGAAAGCATGCATTGTAACCTTTCTTAAATGGTATGGTTCATCTTTTCTGCATGGATTTTGCCCTGGAGTATGAGGGGATGTGATCTCCCTCTTAATCCCATGTATATTATAGAAATGGTGAAAGTCATGAGAGAGATACTCTCCACCATTGTCACTCCATAGGCATTTAAGCATTCTACCTGACTAATTCTCAACCAAGGCCAGTAATTTCTAAAATACCTGGAACACATCACTCTTTCGAGCTATAGCATAAGCCCACACTTTCCTAGTTGCATCATCAATCAATGTCACATAGTATTCAGCCCCGCCTAATGATCGTGTAGGCATGGGACCACATACATCTGAATACACCAAATCAAGCTTTTCAAACTCTTTCTTTCCCCTTCTTTTATGGGCTGATTTAGTCTGCTTCCCATAGAGATAGTGCTCACAAAATTCAAAATCAAAGAAACTTAAATGCGGTACATAACCCAAACGGCATACGAGTTTCATCCCATTTTGGCTCATATGGCCCACTCGGCAATGCCATAAAAAAGTGCTTGGCTGCTTGGTTATTGCAAAAACATGATCAAACACCCCTGATACATGTAAGGGATACAAAGTCCCACACTTGGCACCCCTGGCCAAAAGCATAGAGCCCTTCTGAATTTTCCAACTCCTAGAACCGTTGAACTTTCCAACTCCTAGAGCATCATCTAGTTGACCCATTGAATTGAGACTCTTGGTTAGCTTAGGCACATGTCTCACATTTTTCAAAATAAATGCAAACACATTTGCAAAAGAAAACTTTATGTCACCTACTCCCACTATGTCACACGCATAGTGATTTCCAAGATGCACACAACTTGTCTTTCCACTGTCATAAGTGGAGAACCATTCCCTATGGGGAGTAACATGGAATGAAGCACTAGAATCCAAAATCCAATCTTGGGAATATGCATCATCTGAAGTGGTAAGGAACTCTGCAGATAAACTAGACATGAAGAGAATGTCATTGTCACTATCATGTGTGACTGCATTGATCTCCTCGATCTTCACTTTTCCTTTGTCCTCCCTTGGACTCTCTTCGTTCTCATTTGCACCCCAATTCGCATTCTTTTTCTTATCCTTTTGCTCTCTTTTAAGCTTGTAGCAATCCTTTTTCATGTGGCCCTTCTTGCCACAATAGTGACACTCAATGTTCTATGCCCTGGACTTGCTACGGGACTTCCCTCTTTCTTGAAACTTCCCCCTGGACTGTGATCTGCCCCTTTGTACATTTAAGGCTACATCCTACTTGTTGCCTTCCATTGACTTCCATCTAATCTCCTCAGCCAACAAGCTACCAAACACATCATCAAAGTTCAATACTCCACCAAGTGTAGAGTTACTGATAGTAGTATAGAAAGTATCCTATGAGGATGGTAATGAGCATAAGAGAAATATTGCCCTCATTTTTGCATCAAAATTCAGCTTTTGAGCTTGGAGCTGACTAAACATGATATTAAATTCATTCAAGTGCAAAGCTATGGATACTCCCTCCTTCATGTGCAGCTCAAACAATCTCTCCATGAGATAGACTTTGTTTGAGGCATTCTCTTTCTCATATGTAGCACACAATTTTTTCCATAAAGCTTCCATAGTCTTTTCAGTGACTACTGTGAAATAAACTCTCTCCCCAAGATGAAGTGTAATGGAAGACTTAACCAATGCATCCAACTCATTCCATTCATCTATGGACATAGCTGCAGGCTTAGCTGCAATCCCTTACAAGGGTTTTATCTACTTCTTTTGAATAAGCACATCCCTTATCTATTCTTTCCACAAAGAAAAGTTTGTCCCATCAAACTTTTTAATGCTAAAAAACTCCTTTTCAGACATGGAAGAGGATGCCATGATGCAAATAAAGCAAAATCCCAAATGCTAGTGCCTGCAAGAGAGAATCACACCAAATACCATGTGCACCCAAATGTGTATGCCACAATAGAGTGAAATACCACGAAAACTCAAAGCTCGAAGCATCAAAAGATACAGCTAACTTATGTGCATGTACTATGCATCCATATGAGCAAATTTGACCCAAAAGAAAATGCCAACTGCAATGGCAGTCCAAAATGCCAATAAGTGTCAAATGGCTCAAGCATAAACACCATCCATGGGCATATGCATCAACAATATCTCATCCAAGAGAGCATAACACTATCAGTGCATCAACTGCAATGTGTCAAAGCTGTCCCTTAGCATAAAATAGCATCCATGTGCAAAGCATCCATAACAATTAGCATCCCACAAGGCAATCTGGGCCTATCAGCGCATCCAATAAGAATCACAATGCATCCAAATGGCCTATAAATAACCCGTTGCAACCCAATGCACACCACAAATGAGCGCACAAAGCTCAAACTGCAACCAGAGTGATTTGCATAAGGTATGCTCAAGAAATCATTGTCCCATGGCAATGACCACTACTGAAAATAAAAGATGAGATGCCTTAAAACATGGGCGCCATTGCATAATCGGAGTGTAAGCAATGCATACAGTTTTTTTGAATGCATTGGAAGCTATCCAAAGACCTAGTGATAATTTGTCTAATGTAATCGTTTTCGTTATCGGTAGGCTTTAGATTTTTATTCTCCTGTGCCTTTGTTTTGTAATCAAACCTGACCACCTGAGAGTAGCTATGAAAGCACCCAGGGGAGGTATTGACATGTAAAAGCCACACTTGACCACCTTAAGTAGCATGCATGCACTAAGGGGAGGTGATGGAATGTAACTCACATCTGACCACCTTGCAGTAGCCAAAGGATCATGGCACCAAGGGGAGGTGTTGAGAGTTGTGGTGCCATGAGCACATGTAGAGCAAAGGTATGAGCAAAGGGTAAGCTGCCACATGGCATGGAGGAGATATCCCACATGTGAGCAAGCAAAATGGATGTAAGTACCCTCACCTATAAAAGGGAGGTTCATTTGAAGTAATATCAATCAAGCACTTTGCACTATCTCAAGATTCTCTTTATGAGTCCAAGTTAATCTATCTTAGAACCTAATTGACTTGAGATACATGTCATGAGCACTCTCTTCATCATGCTTGCACTTAGGTTGCATCCTCCGTAGATTAGTGTTGTATTAGGATGTAGTCTTAGTGACTAGGAGAGTAGGATCCTCACTTTGTCACAAGGATCCTGTTCCTCTTGGTCGACTTGATAGCTGAAATCCTCTTTGGGATTGAAATCAGTGTCTGGGTGCATTATATCAGTCTGATGCAATTCCTCACTTGCAAGAAACATATTTCCATGTTCATTTGCAAAATGACTGTGACTAGAATGTCCACCACGATGATTTTCTCTTCCTCGGGAATTCCCTCGATTACTGCTCGATTGACCGCCTTGGTCGTACTACTTCTTGCGGCAATCTCTTTCATAGTGTCCAAACTTGTGACAGTAGTTGCATTGAATGTTTGACACATTGGTGGATGCATTCCCTCGTCCTTGGAATCTTCCTCGGTTGGAATGATTTCCTCTTTGCTGATTCTGATGTTGCTGAGGATGATGCTGATGTTGACTTTGTTGATGATGACCACTTTTCTGATATGATCTACCTCTGTTTCTGCCTTTGCCTCTGCTTCTGTCTGAAGCTGTGAATGCCTGATCATTAGAATGACCTTTACGTGCTTGAATGGCCTAAGTCCTAAGTTCTTCACCAAGTAGAACTGACTGAAGTTCTTCCAGTGTTGGAATTTGCCGTTGGATGGCAATACTTTGGACTAGATTCTCATATCCTTCTCCTAGTCCATTCAGGATTACTTGAACCATTTCTACGGGATTCATAGTCTCTCCTGCTGCTGCAAGTTAATTGTTGTAGTCTTTGATGCGGAGTACATAAGCATGACCGGTTTCATTGCTATTGCGGAAACTGTGGTTGATCTGGTTTCTCAGGGTGAGAATCTTGGATGTGTTCTTGGACTTGTAGAGAGCTGCGAACATATCCCATGCTTCTTTTGATGTCTTGACTGTGTTGAGCTGTCCTAGCATGACATCTTGCACATTCTGCTTGATCAGGTGATAGGCATACTTGTCTTTCTTATCCCATTCTGCTTGAGCTCGGGCAATGACAGGATCTGCTACTGGTGTGGAAACTGTTTGTGTAGATGTAGATCCCATCGTTGGTACTGTGACAACAGATGGAGTAGAGCTACTGGTGGCTGGATCGGCCAATGGTCTAGGTATAGATCCATCGACATACTCCCATTTGTCCTGAAGCACAAGAATGGTCTCCATTCGGTATTTCCATGTCCTGTAATTGGAGTTGTCTAACTTAGCAGATGCCTCCAGATTGAGGTTGCTAGTCGACATGGTGCAAACAATGTACTCAAAAGTGTCCTGAAAAACTCTGTATGAATCAACTGCAAATACACTGAAGATGCCAAGTGAAATCTTTGTACCGTCGGTGAAGATAGAACTGCAGTATATAAGATCTGATCTGTGTTACAAGGCTTGTGGCAATGATGCCGGGAATAGCCAAGAGGCTTTACAAGGCTGAAAAATGATGTGCACGATGCCGTGAGATAGCCAAATAGGCTTTACAATGGTGGCATGTGTGTGTGAAATCAAGTGCTATTTGCCCACTGAATCAATTTGCAATGCCTCTGAACTCTGAAGTCTGCTCACTGAACTAATGAAGGTAAGGTTTCAGGTAATGTAATGATGTGAAATCGGATGTGAGCGTATGGACTGACTCCGAGTAGGTACTAGTCGGGAATTTCGGGCATGGCTTAGATTGGCAACTTGGGGAATTCAAAGCGTCCCCTCTATGGCGATCTAGTCTACTCTGATCTAGATCTAATCCAACCATCGATCGATGAAAGAGCAGCAAATAATTCCTTTTCTTTTGTTCTTTTTAAGTGCTAGGTCAGATGCGTCGATGTAGAGGCAAATGTGCGTGAAGGAAGTGGTTTTGTCGGCGAGGCTCAAATGTGAGTGTAACTTGCACCGAAATGTGCACGTGATGTAACAAGCGCATAGAGCATGAAAAAACAAGCGACTTTCCTTTTTGGAGCACCCTCAAATTCTTCCTGGATCAAGAGATACGACTTGATCTAGGTGGAGGGGCAAAAGGAGTGCAAATGGTGCTCAATGATGATGTGTCACTGTGAGTCACATGCAGTGATGATGTGGCACTGTGCTTAGCAAGAGGTGTGCTAGTGAAGCTCTGTGCTGAGATGGCAGGAGTGTGCACATGCAGTGTGTGCACAGTGTGCCTGGCAAGGGACTGTGCCTGCAGAGGGTCAGTGCTAACTGGACTACTGAGGTGGCACAGATGATGTCAGTAGGGTGATGTGGCAATGCTGACATGGCACTGATGATGTGTCCCTAATGATGTGGCAATCGGTGGTGATGTGGCAATGCTGACATGGATTGCTGATGTGTCAATGATGACGTGGTAGGTGACGTGGCAGTCGGTGGTGACATGGCAGTGTGGATAAGGGTGTGACACGTGTCCAACTGTGGGTCAGCCAGTTAACCCAAGGTGATCTTCACCGGACCGTGGTGCTATCCTATCTGCCATGTGTCAACCAATGGGTGTGTGCCTTATCCTCCACGTGTCAGGGCGTGGGTAGCCGGAATCTTTGGAAGATTCACCGGAATCTGTGTGGATTCCGTTGCCGTCGGGCATTTCTCTGTCGATGGAGCTTGCTGGTGAAGCCGTCGGGTGGCTGTAGAAGGAGTCACTGCGTGCTCTTTTGTTTGGGCAGTTGAAGTCGCCGTAGCCTCTGCTTCGACTCAGCCATGGCTGCCGTCGAATCTATTCAGTGCTTCGACCGTAAGAAGACTGCTATTGTTGTTGCTATTGTAAGCGTGGCCGTGGCCTCATCAAGATCAATGGTTGCCCCATTGAACTCGTTGAGCCCGAAATCCTTCGCTACAAAGCCTTCGAGCCAGGCCGCACCCATTTTGCCACTGTCGACATGCGTATCCGCGTTCATGGCGGTGGTCACACCTCCCAAATCTATGCCTTCCGCCAAAGTATCGCCAAGGCCCTCGTTTCACTGCGTGCTCTTTGCTGGCGGTTGGAGGAGCCTTTGGTAGGCTACGTCGAAAATGGCGATGGAGGTAGCCCGTCGCTACTGCTAAAGTTGATGGAGAGCGCTAGATGGAGTAGTCGCATATGGAGAGAGCAGCCAGGAGATCGATCGATGGAATAGCCTCTCGTCACCTTGAGCCACCTCAAGTGTTGTAGCTGTTGTAGTCCGTCGATCATGAAGGGCTGGTCGAGTTGGTGGATACAAGGCGAGCTGCTAGTTGATGGCGCTCAGCTTGGCGGCGGCTTGTGAGCCAACGCCTTGTAGGAGTGCTTTGAGTTGCTGATGGAGCTTCCAGTGGTTGTTGCAGCTTGTTTAAGGAGCCGCTGTAGACCTTTGGCTGATGAAGCTTAGGCCGTTTGTTGAGACTATGTAGCCGATCGGTCTGTGTGCTAAAGCATGCTATTGGAGAGGCCGCAAGTTGTTGAAGGAAACTCTCTTTTTGTGAACCATGAGAGAAAGAAACTCTCTTAACAAATACTCTCTCAATAGATTTCTCTCATAATTCTCTCATAATGAATAGATTTCAATCTCTTTCTCTCATAGAAAGAAGACACTCCCTATCTTTCTCACGAAACCTTTGAAGACCTCTCTATCCATGGAAGTCTCTCTCTCTCACATGGACGGAATTGTATGATGGAAATTCTCTCTATCACTCTACGGAAGTGAAAGGAACACTCAATCTCTCTCACACTCTCAAGAAACTCAATGTCTCAGCGGAAGACAAGGAAGCTCTGATACCATGACAAAATATGAAGAGGGGAGAGGAAAAGAGTGGAGATGAGGAGAGAGGGCACAGCTAGAGAGCACACCACAAATGACTAACTATACACTAGAATTAGTTGACAAAATAGAATATATACAAACCCTTTTAGGGTTAGGGTTAGGGGATCTAACCCTTTCCTTTATAGCACTCTATAAGGTTAGTGCTATCCACATATGATCACGTGATGGTGCTATGCACACATGATCACATGATGTTGAGCGTGAACTCTCAACAGAAGAGCCTTGAGATGGAATTTAGGTGTGTAGATTTGAACATGCATTGCATTCACAAAATAAGGTGGCTAATCAGAGCAAATGCTGTGCGCAAAGTTTGCGAATCTTATGAGCCACCCCTTGCATTTCTAAAATCTAAAAATAGAGCTTTGTATGCCGAATTGAGTGACTTTTAGTTTATATATGGTGTTCATTTCATGGCAGATATCCTTGATAGATTGCCTATGTTGAGAAAAATATTTCAAGGCACTTTTGTTGATGTCTCATTAGTGGTTGGGATGGAAGAGGCTGAAATACACTTGCTTCAAATGCAATTTATGGACAGTCCAAAAGTTGATATAAATGCATCTACTTTTGATAGCAGGGGGTTCTTTATTATTCCTGATTATGGACCTATGAATGGGCAGCTTGCTGGCCTAAGATCTTTAGTTCATGGCAACATGTATAGGTCTTTCGCGATTCTTGCCCCATCCTCACCCTCCCTCTCTGTCTCCCTCTCCATACTCCCCCCTCACTCCCTCCCACTTCTTACTTCCTCCTCCCTCACTTTCCCTTTGCCCTCCTCTTCGCTCCCCCCTCTCCCTCACTTTCCCTTTGCCCTCCTACTCCCTCCCCCGCTCCGTCTCCCAACTCCCCTCTCACTTCCTCCCTCTTCCCCTTTTTATACGGACATGTGTTGTCTACCCTCCCCTCCTCTCTAATTTTTATTTTTTTTTCATATTTCTAATTTTTAATCAAATCAATACCCAAAAGTGAGAGTTTTCAAACCATGTCCCATTTTGATTTATTTTTCAAATTAATAGCATAAAATTAGGGATTCTAAAAAAAGTTCCTAGATTTGAAAGTTTTTGCATTTTCTCCCCAAAAACATATTTTCACATTAGTGTTTTTTTTCATTTTGTACCTCGAAATGCGTTTTTTAGAAAAATTGTTCACATTTTGATTTTTTTGAAGAAATTAACAACATAAAATGGGGGTTTCTCAAAAAAATGCTTGTAGAATTTGCTTTTTTTTTCTAATTTTATGCCATTAAGTTAGGGTTTAGGATTTAGATCTTAAGAAAAGGAACTTATTTTATATTTTAGGGTTTAGGGTTTAACTTTTAAGATTGGGGTTTAGCATTTAGGGTTGAGGGTTTAGGATTTAGCATTTAGGGTTTAAGGTTAAAGATTTAGGGTTTAGGGTTTAGGATTTAGGTAAGAAAAGAAGAAAATATGCATGTCCAACCATGAAAATGATATCCAAAGGATATGACGATTTGCACAGGCCTTAACCTTACTTAGATTAAGGCTTGTCTAAAGTATTATGCCCATCAGATTGGGTCCATAGGCTAGAAGTACACTTATGCAATACAATGTGAGCCCAAGGCCTAGCACCCTCACCTTCCTATAAGGAGACCTATCCTGAGTCCTAGAAGAGAAATACATAATAGATGCCCAGAACTTGGTATGGGGCTACCAAGAGAAGTTCACACATCGACTAAAGCCTGCTAGTAGAGGGTCAAATTCTATTCACCCAGCCCACCTGATGGGTAATCGAGGGGTGAAATCACTCTAGGTGCTAGAGAGAGTGGATGAAGAGGAACACCTCAACTTCAAGCAGTCAAAATCTTCGGATCTGATGCATAAGATGTTCTAGGAAGGCCAAGTGTTGCAAAGCCTCCAGGAGGAAGGAGACCTGTACGGCTTCGAGGACCTGTTGTCCATGGAAGAAGAAGCTTCACAAGAACCTTGCGATAGTGTCGGGTTGGTTGCCTTCCTATTGACAAAGGTAAAAGTGTCGATCGCTTCCCTGTTAAGAGGAAATCCCATCCAATGGCATGATCTATCCAATTGGATGAACAGACCGCTCTTACCCCTAGTCCCTGCTAGCCCTAAGCAAAACCAATTGACACCAGAAAAGGGACAAAACATACTGAAGGTTCCCTTCAACAAGCTAGGCCAATACTTCAAGGGTGATGACATGAACACCGCTATCCCCATAGTCTATTAGAGCCAGAAGGTTGTTGCCATCTTGGATGCCTATGAGTGTGAAGATTATACCTCTACATGTTAGCATATAGTGGATTGACGCTCTTAAGTAAGATGCAAAATCTCTTAGCTTGTTATAAGCTTGAGGTTTAGAGAATAAAGCATTCAATTTTAGTTTTAAGCTACTCAGCAAATATGAGAGATGACATCGATTATATCATATGAATTTCTAGATATAATTGTAGCTTTCATAAATATAATTTCAGCATCGCATCCTCTTGTGAATGTTTTGTAGGCCTAGTGCTTTTACAAGGTTTCATAGCGGTTTCTCTCTTCCTAGTTCACAAATTACCCATAGCTAAGTAGATTATTCTAATATGTCCCATCAAAGGACTCTTTTTAAAACCCCTCGTTTCACCCAAGAGAATCCACCTCCTAAATGCTCAAAGAAGAAGTGAATATCTCGAGATGAGTAAGAAGAGGCTTCAGTTGAGATGGTGAGTTTCAATGCACCCAAAATGGAGAGAGATTTAGAAATAGAAGTTGTAGAGAATCTTGGAATGAAGCTTGGACCATTGTATTTGAGTGGGCTTATTTTGACCATTCTGCGGCATGGGTCTTTTGCAAATATTGCAAAAATGACATGTATCTATTCAAAGAGTGAATTTGGGAAATTGGGATCTGTCAATGTGCAACACAATGCACTAATAGAACATGCTAAAACTAGGACACGTGAGGATGCAAAATATATTTTTGTGGGAAAGAAAGTCCCTTCAAGTGAAGATGGTATGAATAGGTCAAAGGAGGCTGCAAAAGATCAGGCCACACTTAATCTATTTGCTGCAGCATACCATATTTCAAGAGAGGACATGTTCTTCAGCACGCATGCTTCACTCTTAGACTTGTTGTGCTTTTGCAAGTGCTTGTGCATGACATAAGACCTTTGTCACAATGATAAAGTAGCTACAATTTTGTCTACTACATAAGCAAGGCTCTCTTACAACAAAATGTTCAAAGGGTGAAGCCTGAAGGCCTCCACATATTATAGTCTCATGATGGATGAGTCTACCAACATTGGTCTCATCCAACACCTAATTGTATATGCATATTTTATGGAAGCTTCGGAGCCTTTTACAACCTTCTTAGGCTTGCTAGAAATTAAAGGAGGAACAACAAGTTGTTTTTTTGAATCTTGGATATACTTTTTGTCTCAGTTCAATCTTGATGCTACGGGGTTAGTATGCCTTGGTAGATGTGGTGCTTCATCCATGATTGGCCATGTGAATGGATTGGCTACTCTTATGAAATGTGTGAGTCCCTACATGACATTTACCCATTGTATTGCACACAGGATGAGTCTTTGCTTGTTGGATGCATTCAAGGGATCAACATATGCTCAAGGGATTGATAAGGGTGTAAATGAGATTGTTGCTATGCTTTCTAAAAGTCCTTTAAGAAGCTTTATGTTGAAGAGCCTTGAGATGGAATTTAGGTGTGCAAATTTGAACATGCATCACATTCACAAAATAAGGTGGCTAATCAGAGCAAATGCTGTGCATAAAGTTTGGGAATCTTATGAGCCACCCCTTGCATTTCTAAAATCTGAAAATAGAGCTTTGTATGCCGAATTGAGTGACTTTCAGTTTATATATGGTGTTCATTTCATGGCAGATATCCTTGACAGATTGCCTATGTTGAGAAAAATATTTCGAGGCACTTTTGTTGATGTCTCATTAGTGCTTGGGATGGAAGAGGCTGAAATACACTTGCTTCAAATGCAATTTATGGATAGTCCAGAAGTTGATATAAATGCATCTACTTTTGATAGCAGGGGGCTCTTTATTATTCTTGATTATGGACCTATGAATGGGCAGCTTGCTAGCCTAAGATCTTTAGTTCATGGCAACATGTATAGGTCTTTCGCGATTCTTGCCCCATCCTCACCCTCCCTCTCTATCTCCCTCTCCATACAAGCTCCATACTCCCCCCTCACTCCCTGCCTCTTCTTACTTCCTCCTCCCTCACTTTCCCTTTGCCCTCCTCTTCGCTCCCCCCTCTCCCTCACTTTCCCTTTGCCCCCCTACTCCCTCCCTTGCTCCCTCTCCGGGGACGAGCATTTTCCGAGCGAAATCTTCCGAGCGTCCGAGCAAAGGAAAAAACAAGCTTCCAACTATGCAAAAATATGACAAAAATGGATCAGAAGAAAACATAGTTTCACTTAGAAATATGAAAAGTATTATAGGAATGGTGAGAACATAATGGGATGGCTTTTGAAGAAACCCACATGTAGAGTAGACTTCTCTATGAAAATTCCCTTATGATCCTTCTTACAACTTTTTACTTAATAGGGGGTGACATTGAAAAACCTCTCTCAACCTATCTTCATGAAAGGGTTTCTCCAAAGAAAACTCCTTGAAGCAAGCCATCAAGGTAGTTTCGCCAGCGAAACCCCTTTGAACAAGGTCTTTCAAGGTAGTTTCGCTGGCGAAACTACCTTGGACAGCACTTTTAAAAGTGACATAACTTTCACATCCAATGTCCAAATATAGTCATTCAGCCACTCAAATTGATCGGAAAACCCCATTTGAACACATCTATGGGGTTATATTTTGAAAAACCTTGCATATATAGTATTAAATATTACATGTATTTTATGAGAGTAATATATGAGCCCAAGTTAATACTTATTTACAGTAATTTAAATTTCTGTAGAAACATGTCCATAAATATCTTGTTATTAATACTATAAAAACTCTTGAAAGATATTGCCATATGATATGTTTAATAAGTAATTATTTATATATAATATTATTATATTGAGAGTGATTATGAGGGACGTTTCTTAAATGAATTATTTTTTAATACTTTTTTTAGGTAATAACAACGGTACAAAGGGATGTCTATGAATAAGAAGATTTATGTTATGTAAAAATGAATGAGTGACTAGTCTGTATAATTTTATGATAAAGGGATCTAGTTCTAATGAAAATAAAAGTGTAAAAACCATGTTTCCTAAAGAAATACTATTTTTAAAATCTCTTGAAAAACACGCTCGTATAAACCTGCTCATAAGTTTTTGCTCGTAAAATTGATGCATCCCTCCCTCTCCCAACTCCCCTCTCACTTCCTTCCTCTTCCCCTTTTTATACGCACGTGTTGTCTACCCTCCCCTCCTCTCTAATTTTTATTTTTTTTTCATATTTCTAATTTTTAATCAAATCAATACCCAAAAGTGAGAGTTTTCAAACCATGTCCCATTTTGATTTATTTTTCAAATTAATAGCATAAAATTAGGGATTCTAAAAAAAGTTTCTAGATTTGAAAGTTTTTGCTTTTTCTCCCCAAAAACATATTTTCACATTAGTGTTTTTTTTCATTTTGTACCTCAAAATGGGGTTTTTTAGAAAAATTGTTCACATTTTGATTTTTTTGAAGAAATTAATAACATAAAATGGGGGTTTCTCAAAAAAATGCTTGTAGAATTTGCTTTTTTTTCTTATTTTATGCCATTAAGTTAGGGTTTAGGATTTAGATCTTTAAAAAAGGAACTTATTTTACATTTTAGGGTTTAGGGTTTAACTTTTAAGATTTGAGGTTTAGCATTTAGGGTTAAGGGTTTAGGATTTAGCATTTAGGGTTTAAGGTTAAAGATTTAGGGTTTAGGGTTTAGGATTTAGGTAAGAAAAGAAGAAAATATGCATGTCCAACAATGAAAATGATATCCAAAGGATATGATGATTTGCACAGGCCTTAACCTTACTTAGATTAAGGCTTGTCTAAAGTATTATGCCCATCAGAGTGGGTCCATAGGCTAGAAGTACACTTATGCAATACAATGTGAGCCCAAGGCCTAGCACCCTCGCCTTCCTATAAGGAGACCTATCCTGAGTCCTAGAAGAGAAATACATAATAGATGCCCAGAACTTGGTATGGGGTTGCCAAGAGAAGTTCACACATTGACTAAAGCCTGCCAGTAGAAGGTCAAATACTATTCACCCAGCCCACTTAATGGGTCATCGAGGGGTGAAATCGCTCCAGGTGCCAGACAGAGTGGATGAAGAGGAACACCTCAGCTTCAAGCAGTCAAAATCTATGGATCTGATGCATAAGATGTTCTAGGAAGACCAAGTGTTGCAAAGCCTCCAGGAGGAAGGAGACCTGTATGGCTTCGAGGACCTGTTGTCCATGGAAGAAGAAGCTTCACAAGAACCTTGCGATAGTGCCAGGTTGGCTGCCTTCCTATTGACAAAGGTAAAAGTGTCGATCGCTTCCCTGTTAAGAGGAAATCCCATCCTATGGCACTGTAGCTTTCAAAAATATAATTTCAGCATCGCATCCTCTTGTGAATGTTTTGTAGGCCTAGTGCTTTTACAAGGTTGCATAGCGGTTTCTCTCTTCCTAGTTCACAAATTACCCATAGCTAAGTAGATTATTCTAATATGTCCCATCAAAGGACTCTTTTCAAAACCCCTCGTTTCACCCAAGAGAATCCACCTCCTAAATGCTCAAAGAAGAAGTGAATATCTCGAGATGAGCAAGAAGAGGCTTCAGTTGAGATGGTGAGTTTCAATGCACCCAAAATGGAGAGACATTTAGAAATAGAAGTTGTAGAGAAGCTTGGAATGAAGCTTGGACCATTGTCTTTGAGTGGGCTTATTTTGACCATTCTGTGGCATGGGTCTTTTGCAAATATTGCAAAAATGACATCTGTTCAAAGAGTGAATTTGGGAAATTGGGATCTGTCAATGTGCAACACAATGCACTAATAGAACATGCTAAAACTAGGACACGTGAGGATGCAAAATATATGTTTGTGGCAAAGAAAGTCCCTTCAAGTGAAGATGGTATGAATAGGTCAAAGGAGGTTGTAGAAGATCAAGCCACACTTAATCTATTTGCTGCAGCATACCATATTTCGAGAGAGGACATGTCCTTCAGCACACATGCTTCACTCTTAGACTTGTTGTGCTTTTGCAAGTGCTTGTGCATGACATAAGACCTTTATCACAATGATAAAGTAGCTGCAATGTTTGTCTACTGCATAAGCGAGCCTCTCTTACAATAAACTGTTCAAAGGGTGAAGCCTGAAGGCCTCCACATATTATAGTCTCATGATGGATGAGTCCACCGACATTGGTCTCATCCAACACCTAATTGTATATGCATATTTTATGGAAGCTTCGGAGCCTTTTACAACCTTCTTAGGCTTGCCGGAAATTAAAGGAGGAACATCAAGTTGTTTGTTTTAATCTTGCATCTACTTTTTGTCTCAGCTCAATCTTGATGCTAAGAGGTTAGTATGCCTTGGTAGAGATGGTGCTTCATCCATGACTGGTCATGTGAATGGATTGACTGCTCTTATGAAACGTGTCAGTCCCTACATGACATCTATCCATTGCATTGCACACAAGATGAGTTTTTGCTTATCGAACGCAATCAAGGGATCATCATATGCTCAAGAGATCGATAAGGGTGTAAATGAGATTGCTGCTATGCTTTCTAGAAGTGCTTTGAGAAGCTCTATGTTGAAGAGACTTGAGATGGAATTTGGGTGTGCAAATTTTAACATGAGTCACATTTACAAAATAAGGTGGCTAATCAGAGCAAATGATGTGCGTAAAGTTTGCGAATCTTATGAGCCACTAGTCCTTGCATGTCTCAAATATGAAAATAGAGATTTGTATGCCAAATTGAGTGACTTTCAGTTTATATATAGTGTTCATTTCATGGCAAATATCCTTGACAGACTGTCTATGTTGAGAAAAATATTTCAAAGCACTTTTGTCAATGTTTTGCAAAGGATAGTGTTTCGAGGTGTCATATTTATGCTCTATCTATATTAGACATGACACTAGTGCACTTCATGCCAATAAGTTGATTTCAGCCCGCCGTCTCACTCGATAAGCTGATTTTGAAAGAAAGGATGGTAATAATACTAACCTTGTCTTTATTGGAACTTATGTTATGATGAAATAAATTATAAGTTTTCTTATATATGATCATGGTTTATTAGCTTTGTATGTTGTGTACTTTAATTGCAGTCTTTATTAAAGAGAGATATGCTTTTGTCATACATGTTATAATTATCATAGTGTCTACTATGATACCTATGTAAGTACAATATGGCACTAAGTGTATTACTACAACTTATGGAAACGCTTTCATGTTTTGAGACAGGTATGCCTTTGTAATATTTTATTATAAGTATTAATATGTTAATTAATGTGGAAGTAGGTTCTGAGGTTCTTATGAGGGAGGTTCTTATAGAGGTTTTCCACTATCTGAAAGTGAGATTTTCAGTTTATTTGATTTTGTAGCCTGTTAAACATTTTATAAAGTTTTCTTAAAGTGTTGGTTCTTACATATTCTTGAAATCGGATCTTTTGTAGGCTTTTCTTTTGGCACTTCCAAGGTTTAATTGGACCTTTTACATGCTGAAAATGGTTTCAAAATCTGCATAATTTGACGAGTCATTTGAGTACATTATAGCCACATGTAATTTCAAATATGTCAACATTTAAGTTGATTTAATTCTAAATATCTCAGAATGTAATCTTCATTCTAAATATTGTCTTTATAACTCAAAATTTCTAAATTAAAATAGAAAGGGTTGCATTTTAGCTTTGCATCTTATGTTATTAATTTAGAAAACGGTTTACTATTTGCAAGTTCTCACATCCAAATACTTTATGGGAACAACAACAAATTTCAGCTATAACAAGCAAAGAGGATGAGAGCAATCTCAAAGTGGACTGTTGGCGATTAGTTCACATGGGTTGGTACTAAAATGTCTTATGTATGGGAAGAAAAGATGTTAAACTTGAGAGTTAAGAGAGGAAAAGAGAGTGCTAGTGATGCAAATCTATTGAGAGATTTCAGACAAATGGCCTTTAAGGTCTATCAAAAGCAAGTTTTCATAGACAAAGCATGTAACTGCTTATGCCCATGTTCATAAACTACTAAGAGTTTGAGCTCATTTAACTATCCTCTTATGTTTTCAACTCTATAATACAAAGTTCTTACATATGCAAATCTGTTTTTTGCCCTCAGGTTTTGTCATTGGAAAATCATAGCTTGAAAATGACAATTATAAAGCATGCATTGTCTAGCTGTTAGCATTTTATAATTACTTGTTGCTAATAATTGAATTACTCTTTATAATCCTAGCAATGTGAAATATTGTCTTTAAACTGTTGGTTGAATACAAAACAAATCCCAGCCATGTGAAATGTTGTCTCCTTTAAATTCCAGCCATGTGAAAGCTTGTAATTAAATTCCAGGTTGTTTTTTCGAGAGACCGGCTGGAATGAGAACTGCTCCTGAGTCGGCATGGTTCAAAAAATGGTTTTTTTTCGAGCACTGCACACACCCATACTCACCCTACTACCTAGATCAAAATGTTTGACATTTGGGTCTGTTCATTTAAGGAGAGGCAGTGAGAGGACAAGACACTCGGCAGCAACAAGGAATCCTGATTCTTTCAATCACATCGTACAAGGCGCAGTGAGTGTACGTACTGTGGACATGTCATGCAAATACGGCGAGTCGCGGGAGTCAGGACCGTAGGGGCAGCAGGGGGAAGTAAATGGGAGCAGATAGAAATGGTCCAGGTCCTGAAGTAGGTGAGGTTTGTTGGAGCCGGAGCCTGGCGGTATAAAGCCTTAGGACGGTATAGACTCTATATAAACGATGCATAGGAAGGAATTGAACAACGAGTCTTGTTGCAGATCTTTCGTTCTGCTGTGAATTGTGGAGCTTTCGTTCTCTAGAGTGGTGTGGGTTTGCTTTCTAGCGAGTGTAGAACCTAAGAGATGGCTTGCATGGGAGCTTGCTACTACCATGCCTTATTTCTGGGCGTGCTGCTTGTGATGGGCGCCTGGGTGGGCGACGCGGAAGCTCAAGTGCCGTGTGGGACGGTCACCGGCGCCCTTGTTCCTTGCCTGAATTACCTCAAAAAGGGATCTCCCAAGCCCACCGCCGCTTCCACTTGCTGCGCGGGCGTCAAGAAACTAAACGGCCTTGCTAGCAGCCAGGCTGCTCGCCAGGCCATCTGCAAATGCTTGGAGGCTTCCGCAAGCCAGGTCAAGCCCCTTGCTTCTTCAGTATCCGCCCTCCCGGGCATTTGCGGGGTTGCCTTTCCCTACTCCTTCTCTACCACCCAGGACTGCTCCAAGTAAGATATTACATTACATCTTAAGCGACCGTTGATTTTCTATTCTGAAAAAGGCTGTCTTCTTCTCTCTACATATTACTGATTTTTGGATTGCTCCTTGTAGGATTGCTTGAAGCTGCAGCCATTCCGCGTAGCCGATCATCCCGCGACTTGCATAAACAAGGGGTTTACGATATATGTTGACCGCCATAGCACGATGTGCCTAGGCAGCTGTCTTTTTTGTCCCAAACGTGCCCAGGATATGTAGATCAGTGCCAGCTAGGCAGCTGCCCTTTTTTTTTAAATGCCGAGGATGTATCAAGCATTGACGTCTCTGCTCTAAATGGAACGTTTTTACACTCGCGAATTGCTCTTCGCAATCTGTTGTATGCGTTCAGTTTGTCGTCCGTCTTGTGTGATAAACGTAACAAGTCCTAGGCACGAAACAAGGGTGGAGAGACTCGCTTGTAGATTTTGAAAAAGTATAATCGGCTGTCTAAAAACGTTGGGCATGTTAAAATTGTGAAAGCGTCTGTTTTAAAATATTTCGCCTATAAACTTTCTTAAAAGTTGAAGCGTCTCTGCGTATTAAAAGCATTTCAGTTGTAGTTTCGGTTTCCACAGTTCCACACCGTTCCGCTGGCAAAACCCCCCAAGAACAAACTAAATGCTCGGTTTCCACACTTCCAACTGTTCCGGCAATCTGCTTGCTAGAACAAACTAAATGCCAACATCAAGCTTTCTGCTCCTAAGAACAGACTAAATGCGAACAGCAAGCTATGTGTTTTCTGTGTCTTTGCGCGTTAGATACATTTCAATTATATTTTCGGTTTCCACAGTTCCAACTGTGCCCGAGAGCTCGGCAATCCGCAAGCGTCTTTGCGCGTTAAAAACATTTCAATTATATTGTCGGTCTTTGCGCGTTGGATACATTTCAATTATATTTTCGGTTTCCACAGTTCCAACTGTGCGCGAGGGCTCGGCAATCTGCAAGCTTAAATCGTAAATGCTTAAAGAGTTGAACATAATGCTTTTTGTCACCAAACAAACAAACACTCACAATTTCCTATGTGAACTTGAAATGCACATGATCTAACCTAAATGTTGAGTTGAATGCTAAGCCGCCAACAAATCAAAATTGATGTGCTAGTGTCGATGTTTTTGCAACATTTTGGATTCCAAACAAATCAAAATTGATGTGCTAGTGTCGATGTTTTTGCAACATTTTGGATTCCAATCTACTCATCAATATGTAGATCTTCCACTTGAAATATTCAATACTACTACATCCATTACTTTCCTTATGTAGAAGTTTTGAGCCAACTCGCAAGGAACTTGGCATTCAAATACAATACAATTGTTCCAAGATTCACTCCTTTGGAATTCTTCCATAGGGTAGTCTCTCAATCATATTCGTGTTTTCCCCATGTTTCATGTGCATTAAACGAAGATGATGGATATCCTTGCCATGCATATTCTACACACCATGGGCACCATTTTCAGTGTCACATACCATTGCTTCACTCATAAAGGCCACCTTCAGAACAATAAAATGAGTGCTAGAGGAAGTAATTGAATGGAGACTTTGTTGGGTAAGGCACTTCCTAGCCCTACCACATGGGTAAGGGAAATTGCATGGAGAGCTGTCATGTGGCACTACCCTATGAATGACTAACACCTACAAATAAACAAATAAGGAAATCTAGAAGCAGAACAACTAAGAAATGAAAAACTAGCAGTCAACAAATTGAATATTAAACAAATAGTGTTCACATTCATCAAATGTTCGGGAAAGATGCATCCAAAACATCATTAATGCATTTCATTAGAGATAAAAGCACAGTAATAGCTTAAGTAAGCCATCTCCTAAGGATTTTCATTCCATAATCAAGTAAGCTTAGGCTGTGCAAGCATGATGACATTTCATTGGAGATATAAAAGCACAATAATAGCATAAGTTAAACATCTCCTAAGGATTTTCATTCCATAATCAAATAAGCTAAGGATTTTCATTCCATAATCAAGTAAGCTTAGGCTGTGCAAGCATGAAGACATTTCATTGGAGATATAAAAGCACAATAATAGCATAAGTAAGCCATCTCATTGGGATGGGATGGCTCCTAAGGATTTTCATTCCATAATCAAATAAGCTTAAGATTTGCAAGCATGAAGAAGTGTTAACACTCAATGTGAAAGTTCAAGCATCCTACATGACTAAGGAGGTGATGACCTCATGTGCAAATCACCAAGGGAAGAAGGTAGTCCAAATTTCAAAGGTTAACATGAGAAAAATGCTTGTGCATGGATACATTTTTGTTAAATGTCATAACTAATGATAATGAAAGGTTGATGAATATACATATTCAACATACCCCCCCATAATATTGTGCTTTAGGATTCCATTGTTGTTAAGCTAACAATAAGACACTTGATTCCTTGTTCACCATGACAAATAATATACTCAACAATGAATGCTTGGGCATAAGACACTCGATTCCTTGTTCACCATCACAAATAATATACTCAACAATGAATGCTTGGCAAATGGACTGAGACCAAAAATAGTAAAAATCAAACTCTATGGGAATGAGCAAAAAGAATGGACACGAATGAACTTTCGTAGTCCAATGGGACAAACCACACCAACAAATTTAACAAAGAAGAGAAATCATTTCATTCATGCCTTTGTCACTAAGCATGCCATTGTAGTAAGAAAGGGGCCTACATTTCAAGTGTTAAGGACATTGTGCTATTGTGCTCTCCATCTTCATCCAACTCGAAATTCTCTACATAAGCAGCTTGCTACATGGAATTAGAAATGGAGCTTCCGAAGGCAAGAGGCAACTCCATTTTTTCCTGTGAGTCTCCATGGAGGTCGAGCTCATTTGATTGAAATCGCAACCATTAGGGGAGAATTGGGGTCTGCAAAGGGCCCCCAATTAGCATTAGGGGAGAATTAGGTTCTCAAAAGGGCCTCATAAGGAATGGATTTAGTCCTAATGAAAGGGCCAAGGTAGGTCCTAACAAGTCCTAACCCCCCCTCACCTAGGTGGGTTAAGCCCAAAAGTGACCCCACCTCTTACACAACTTACTCCTAGGTGGGAACCAAAAATTCAAAATTTGAATTTTGAATTCCCTCCCTCCTCTCTCCTCCCTCACTCCCTCCCCCTCCCTCACTCCCCCTCCTCACTCCCTCCTCCCCCTCCCTCCTCCTTCCCCTCCCTCCCTCCCTCCTCCCTCTCCCCTCTCCTTCTCTCCCCCTCCCCCTCCTCACTCCCTCCTCCCCCTTCCTCCTCCTCCCCCTCCCTCCCTCCTCCACACCTGCTCCTCCTCCCCCCCTGTCCCTCCTCCTCCACTGCTCCTCCTCCTCCCCCCTCCCTCCTGCTACTCCCTCCTCCCTCCCTCCTCCTCCATGCCTACTCCTCACCCTCCACACCTACTGGTCTGTCCCCCTTTCCTCCTCTTTAACTACTAGTCCTCCCTCCCCCATCCCTCCTCCTCACCCTCCCTCTTCCTGCGTGTTGCTCCTTCAAGCCTGCATCTCCACACCTTCTCCTTCTCTACACTCCTTTAGTCATGGCACCATTCGAGGACGTCTCCAACAAGTACCAGGTTCACTTAGAGTTGGAGGCTGAGTATGTAAGCACACGTAGTCTAGGATTGAGGGGAGCTTCCAAAATCCACAGTCTTCGTTCGCAAGGAAAGAAGCATCTTGACCTTTGGGTGGAAGGATCCTTGTATCCTTTAGATCCTATCAACCAAAAGAGCCCTCCTTTCCATACAATGCATGAGCTAGTTTGGTTTGTTCGAAATGGACATGCGGGGTTGCTTGGTTATTGCAATCGGTTAAACAATGCTCACTCAATGGCTATGCAAGCAAGCGAGATGCGGAAAGCCCAAGCAGAGATGTTAGCACATTTGGGAAATAACACCATTGTTGCAATGCATAACTCTATGCAGGATCTTCAAAGGAAGAACCAGGATCTTCATGATAAAGCCAAAGCATTGGACTTGGAGTGAAATGCATTGGACTTGGAGTGACATAAATTAGAAGAGTCACTCTATAAGCTAGCTGAGTCAAAAAAAGGCTTGGAAAGATCTATATACAATCAAGTTTGAAGAGCCATAGAGAAGGAACGAGAGAAGGCAAAAGAATGAGTGCAAAAGATTAAAAAAACACCTTTGGGATTGAAGGAGAGGAAAAGAAGGTACTTATATAACATTGATGCATTGGCATCCACTGATGGTGCTAGAAAGAGGAGAGTCCAAGCTACAAGGTTGGTTATCAAATGTTCCTATGAGATTACACTCTTTTGTGCTACACTGTTTATGACTAAGTTTTTATTGTGTTCTTCTTTAGGAACTTCATGGAATATGTGATGGGAAGAACGGATGCAGATGATATTGACTGTTCATATGCTCTAGCTAGTTTATTGAAGTCAAGCAATGTCATTGGGATACTAAGGGACCCAAGACACAAGCGCCTACATGTGCAAGTTGCTGAAGAGGTGATGAAGGACTTCAAGGATATTGTGGATGCAAAGGAGATGCTTGCAGCTTGTGATATTGCCGGTGTAAGTCATGAAGCTTACACATCTGTTTTCAAAATTTTCAAGTCTGCTATTTTAGGAAAGTATAAGAAGTCTATAGTGCCCCTACCCACACCTTGGTCTGTGAGATGTGCACGGCGAGAAACAAACCAATGTGCAAGAAAAATTCTTGGAGGGTACCATTGTGTAAGGGGCATAATGACTCGAAAGAGTAAAAAGAAATTTGGCTTGCAAACCTTTGAGATGAATGCTTTCAATAATGTCTACTTAGATGTTGAGAAACTGTAAGAAGCAATGGTCTAATTCTATGGCATGAGAGAAGATGGTAAGAGGAAATCAATTATAGCATTACACTTTACTTAGTTCATTTCCTATATCATGTTTATCCTAACGATTTTTCTCTTTTGTTGTACAGGTTACAATGGAAAGCTCATATTTGTCATCAAAATGGATGAATCTCAATTGGTGAAAGAACACAAGTTAGAGAGAGTCAGCATCTGCATTATGAATAAAGCCTTAGCCTTTGTTCAAGGGGACGAAGAAGTAGAGCACGATTTATCAGTGCAATTAGAGAAAGATATATGGTGGCTTGCAGCAGTTGAGACTCTGAAAGAGTGCCATGAGACATTGAAGTGGGTTCTAGATAGAACAGGAATCCCATCGATGATCCAAAGACAAGAGGAAGGGCAAACATTGACAGTCGATAGCTATGGAATCTTTCAAGTTGAATGGCATCTTGCTGGTGATTTAAAAACCCTCAAGTGCTTGCATCATTATGATACAAGGGCAAATGCAATGAACACATGCCTTTACTGCATGTGTTCGCAACATAAGCAAAAGGCTGGCTTACAATGGGAGAATGGCATTCTATCTTGCAGCCAAACACAAGCTCCCAATCGTCGACAAGAAGGATCCAAAGTGGGATTCCATCTTGCCCATCCCACTTGAGAAAGTACACATATGTACTTTACATGCAGAACTCCGTGTACTTGATAAGTTGTTGTATTGGAATTTAATTCTGCAAGAAGTATACGCACGGTGCATTGCAGGCTGCTGTTAAAGATGGGATTCCATGGAGGATATGTCAAACTTAAGGAGGATAAGAAAAATTTGTCTGGGGCAACATAGAATCTTCCTGCAAAAGTGTCCATGGGCGGAGGGAAGGCAAGGAGATTCCTATTGAACCACAATCTTAACAAAGAAAAACATACATTGTCTCAAAGTAGTTTGGGTTGGGAATACTAGAAAGCATTGTGTGAATGCATGACCAATAAGGCTTCTCATCCTCAAGTAGCAACTTTGAGAGCTAAAGCATGGACAAAGGTAGATGCATTGATAAAAAACACCTATTTCATTAATTTTGGACTTTTTGTGTTGTTTTTGGACGAATCCCAAAAATCCTTCCCAAATGAAAACTTTACTTTGTGAAAATATCCTTCCCAAATCAAAATTTTACTTTCTGAAAATATTCTTCCCAAATCAAAAGTTCACTTTGTGGCACTATCATATTCACATAAAAATATTGTTTTTTCAATCTATACTTTTGCACCAACATGCAAGAATTTGAAATAATCCTATATTAGAAATTCTAGCTATATCTAAGTTATTTGTTAATTTAATTATTTTTAATATTTTTCCTTGACGTTTTTCCTTAACGTGATAAATTTATAAATCCATGAAAGGAGACTTAAATATTTCATGAAAATAACATTGTCACTCGCAATATGCACAAAATTTTTAAAACTTTTAATAAATAGAGAAAAGACATGATGCCATAAGACCCAAGTTTTGTATTGAACCAAAGAGGTATAATAGCAATTATAGCTATTATTATATGATTACATTGAGAGACGTTGCTCTCAGCTAGAGTCTTTATATCCAAAATGATATAGATTGAACATATGTTTACAATTTAAATTGTTGCTCTTAAAGAGCCTCAATTCGTGCCATCTGCATAATTTGACTCCCCATTGTCTTATTGCTCAATGTCATGATAGTCCCTTGCCAGGTGCCATCTATATGCCTTGCCCCTTGGGTGCATTGACTCCCCATTGTCTTATTGCTCAATGTGATAGTCCCTTGCCAGGTGCCATCTACATTAACTCCCTATTGTCTTGCCAAGCCTTGACCCTTGGTTGACATCCAGTGCAAAATATAGGTGCCATCTGCATTAACTCCCACAAGTTATCTTGCCAAGCCTTGCCCCTTGGGTGCATTGACTCCCCATTGTCTTATTGCTCAATGTGATAGTCCCTTGCCAGGTGCCATCTGCATTAACTCCCTATTGTCTTGGCAAGCCTTGACCCTTGGGTGACATCCAGTGCATATTTTGACTCTCATTTGACATAGGAGGTGATGACTCTGATTATAATTGTCTTGGATTGGCTTCTTGCCTAGTACCCAAATAAAATCCTTCAATGGACTTCGATACAAAGCTTTAATCATGGACATTCTTCATTTGCGATGTCTCCTTCTACTTCCTCCATGGCGAGCATCCTTAAAAATTCGTGTATATGCAAAATAGTTTGTTGTGGTATTTTTATTTTTCCTTCTACCTCATATCCCATGCGCTTCTTTGATTTCTTTGCCCTTGAATGCCAAGACACTATGATTGTCTCCGTCGAAACTTGAGAGACCGCTTCATCATTTGGGACCCACTCCTTCATTATACAATTAGTATACAATGTGTTGTTATCCATAGTCTCCTTCCTGCCCTTTGGCTCATACCATACTACTGTAAATGTTGTAGCTCTCCCTTGGTCATCTCTTTGCACATCGACTACTTTTGCAACCCAAAACTTCACATTCTCATATTCATCATCCGATGGCCAAACCACAACAAAACAATCGACCTCTATATCTACTTGTGGCATAAACTCTCTCTTCTTCGGTCCACAATATGGACGTGGGAGTAATGATACAAATTCATTTTCAAAGACTAGAGCTGGGCGCAAATCGTTATGAACATTTGGCCAAAACATATTGCATTCTTCCTTGACATCCTTTGAGCCTCGCATTCTCTCAAGGTCCTTTATTAAATTTCGTGTCTTGTTAATTACAGTGGTAGTGTGTTCTCTCCAAGTAGGCTTCGAATCAGGATATCTCCGGAGCATTTCCTCTTTGTATGTAATAAATGCTTTTAATCCTTCTATTTCATAGTTAAACCTCTCATTGAATTCTTGTATAAGAGCCCATGTTGGATATCTTTCCTTGCTGGGAATTGAAGTTAAGAGATTGTAAGGTTCTTCAGGTTCCCATTTTGTATCATGAGAATACTGTTGCCATTGCATTACAGGTTTTTCATCTTAAAAAAAAAAACGAAAGTAGTGTGGATTGGTATGACCTGTCAATGCATCACCACCTGTTTGTATGAAAGGTAGAATGAAGCTCTTCCAATCATAGATTCTTTCGAGCCTCTCACATACTGTACTTTTCTTATGACCACCAACTTGCCTGCCACATCTTCTTACCAAGTCATCTATTGTCTCCACATCCTTGCATTTAAGCTCCCTTGAGACTGTTCTAAAAACCTGATCGATATCCTCATGTGTATGCCCAACATACAAAAATCCACATTCGACCTCATTGAAGATTCGATGAGCAACTAGCATGGAGCAGAATGCAAACATGAGTACATTCTTATTTTCTCGCTAGCAATTATCAGCTTGTATTCTCAAAGTCGGTGGTAGGCGACCTTTTTCTGCATGTACATTGCGAATTGCCTTCATAATAGATGTTACAACTTGATTGCTATCATGTAGATGCAAGGAATCAATCCATATATCTGCAAAGAACTTAATTTCATGCACTAACACTCCACATAGATGTGTCTTTAGAAAGTGCTCTCCTTGTAATTTAGGTGGAGTGGCAACAAAACGAGGCAATGTTGTTGTATTCTGATCCATGCCATCTACAATAAGGCACATGTAGTCATCGGGATGCGAAATAGCTTGCTCCTTCCAAAATGCATATTTTTGTCTGGAATGTCGAATAAGGTCATGATGAGATTTTCGGTTTTTTTTGTATAATTCCCTTCGATTTGGACATGTTGCACTCTTAATTGCTCGCTTTAAATCATCACAGACATTGCACTTTGACATTTTTTGCCTCCTTGGGATTTTAACATATCCAAAGTTCTTCTTCCAAAGAGTATACAAAGTATGAGAAGAAGCTACGGCATCCCCTCTTTGCCTTTGCTTTTCTGCAATAGAGTCAAATACTTCGAGCTTTGTCAAGCCCATTGGAAGGTGCATTTCAGTGATCACGTCACCGTTAGGGAGTTTGGTAGATATATGGGGTTGAGGTAAAGCATTTTCATGTATGAAGTCTTGCAAAATTGCTGCTGCCCTGACAGTTGAGATTCTTGATTTGGACCTTCCTCTATTACCGTGAATGCTAAATTTGTTGCTGCCCTTTGCCTTGCTGACTAAATCCCAATATGTACCATGGGATAATCCAGTACTATTGCGATATGCCTTATTGCAAATCCTTTTTCCATTTACGAGAGGTTTTACCTTTTGTCTTAAACTTAGCCTTTTATTGCCATTCTGAAGAAAGCAAGAGAGACTTGTGAGAAGGTATTCATTTCTTTCGCTTCCTCTTCTTTGCCACACGTGTCCTCTACATTCCCTGATGTCTGCAAGATCAATGAAGCGCATACATCTTCGCATGCAACATAGATATCCCAATGCATTTAACATGTTCTCCTCCTTCATTACTCTCTTCCTCTTTGGTTGCTTTTGTGGATCTGCCTAGATTCGCTTTCTCTTCATGCATATGTATGACCGTTTTTGTTCCTCGTGCACGTTGTTATCTGTATTTATGCACTTCTTCTCCTCACATTTGTTTGTAGCCAAGCATCCATGATTGGTTGTTGCATCCTTGTCCATATCACAATCAAAGTTAAATATTGAATAATCCTCTGTTGATCTCATCCTCATTTTTAACATACTCTTAGGACCATTCAATGAATTCAATATTCTACGAGAGTATTGAGAACCTTGAAACTCTTCCACTCCTGAGAGAACATCACTCATTGGGACATCTTGCATGGCTTTCACAAATCCACAAGCTTGATTGACACCAGGTTTGTTAATATGCATGAACTCATCCACACTTGACAAGACATCGTTATTGAAACCTTTGCCCTTCTCACTGTGCAAGAATTCATCCACCCCAGATAAGGCTTCGCTTCTAAAATCATTTTGTTTCTCGGAACCAATGAACTCATCCACTCCAGATAAGATGTCACTTCTATAATTGAGTATATTAAAATCATCCACATTTGAAGTGATAGAGCTTGGCACATGGGCACGCTTTTTAGGTCCTTTGATATTGTAGTATACCTTGTCTTTATCGTTGAAAACCACGTGGCTCTTTCTCATGTTTAAAAATTGCATGCTCCATCTCATATTCTTGCCTACCTCATAGTAGGGATCACATAAGGATGTTATGTTATCAACCATACCATCATCAGTGACTTTTAAAATCCTCATCTGTGCAAATGACCATTGCTCCACTTGTTCAAATCCCAACACTTCACCTTCTGCTACAGTCTTATTTGCAAATGATCTCATTTGTATAATGTCCCCTATAGTAAAATCCAAGGTGGTGCACTTTGTATTCTTGATAATGTCTATTGCATAAGTCTCATCTTTGTCCCATGCTATAAATGATTTGTTGGATGTATTGTAGGGCATAACATCTCCAAGTGTTTCCATATCTCCACATTTATACTTTAGCTCAACATGTGCGCTAAGAATCTTTGATATAGTAACTGCCACCTTATCTTCGCCAAGTCTTCGAAAGTGGCAAACTGAATTGGGATCACTATCATGGATTGTAGCAAATGCAACTACTTCTCTTTTGCTACATAAAATCACATCCATCCCTGGAACAAAATCTATAGCCATCTCCTTTGTGAGAGTCCTTCGCAAGCAAGCTGCAGCAGTAGCAACAATTACATAAATATTAGTCTCTTTTTAATAATCTACTCGTTTACTATAATTTTTAATTATTACTTAATTTATTGGTGGGAGAAGTTATCCGATCAAGTACTCATCAGATGGACATGCCAAGTTATCCTTTGCATGGTCGATCGAGCATTAAATACTATTTTTGCTCTAGTGTCATGCACATCCATAAAAAAACACGAGCCTGCTAGGTATGTTATCCAATCAAGCACTTATGGGATGCGTGTGCCACTTTGCATGTAAGTCAATTCCACCTAGTTGAAGGTGTGTGCAAAGTATTGTGCCCATCGGATATGCTTTGCATTGTCGATCAAGCATAAAACACCATTTTTGCCTTAGTGTCATGCACAACCATGAAAAAACACAGTCCTAAGTGTGTTAATCAAACAAGTACTTATTGGATGGGGGCTCCACTTTTCACGCAAGTCTGTTTCAACTAGGTTGAGATGCGTGTAAAGTATTGTCACCATCGGATATGCTCTGCATGGTCGATTACGCATTAGACAATGTTCTTCCCGTAGTGATATGCACATCTGCAAAAAAACACGCCCTTAGGTATATTATGTAACCAAGTACTACTTATCGGATGGGTGTGCCTCTTTGACAAAATTTCAATACCACCTAGGTTAAGGCATAGGAAAAGCATTGTTCCCATCGGATATGCTTTGCATGGTCGATTGAGCATTAAATACTATTTTTGCTCATGTCATGCACATTTGTAAAAAAACACGCTGCTAGGTGTGTTATCTGATCAAGTACTTATGCGATGGGAATGCCACTTTGCATGTAAGTCAATTCCACCTGGTTGAAGGTGTGTGTAAAGTATTGTGCCCATCGGATATGCTTTGCATTGTGGATCAAGCATAAGACACCGTTTTTGCCTTAGTGTCATGCACAACCATGAAAAAACACGGTCCTAGGTGTGTTATTCAAACAAGTACTTATCGGATGGGGGCTCCACTTTGCATGCAAGTCTGTTTCAACTACGTTGAGGTGCATGCAAAGTATTGTCACCATCGGATATGCTTTGCATGGTCGATCATGCCTTCTACACCATTTTTTCTCTAATGATATGCACATCCGCAAAAAAACACGCCCTTATGTGTGTTATCTGACCAAGTACTTATCGGATGGGTGTGCCTCTTTGAAAACATTTCAATACCACCTAGGTTGAGGCATACGAAAAGTGTTGTGCCCATCGGATATCCTTTGCATGATCGATCGAGCAGTAAATACTATTTTTGCTCTAGTGTCATGCACATCTGTAAAAAACACGCTGCTAGGTATGTTGTCCGATCAAGCACTTATGGGATGGGAGTGCCACTTTGCATGTAAGGCGATTCCACCTAGCTGAAGCTGTGTGCAAAGTATTGTGCCCATTGGATATGCTTTGCATTGTCGATCAAGCATAAAATACCGTTTTTGCCTTAGTGTCATGCACAACCATATAAAAACACGGTCCTAAGTGTGTTAATCAAACAAGTACTTATCGGATGGGGGCTCTAGTTTGCACACAAGTCCGTTTCAACTAGGTTGAGATGCGTGCAAAGTATTGTCACCATCGGATATGCTCTGCATGGTCGATTACGCATTATACAATGTTTTTCCCGTAGTGATATGCACATCCACAAAAAAACATGCCCTTAGGTATGTTATCTGACCAAGTACTTATCGGATGGGTGTGCCTCTTTGACAACATTTCAATACCACCTAGGTTAAGGTGTAGGAAAAGTATTGTGCCCATCCGATATGCTTTGCATGGTCGATTGAGCATTAAATACCATTCTTACCCTAGTGTCATACACATCCATAAAAAAACACGCTGCTAAGTGTATTATCTGATCAAGTACTTATGCGATGGGAATGCCACTCTGCATGTAAGTCAATTCCACCTAGTTGAAGGTGTGTGCAAAATAGTGTGCCCATCGGTGCTTTGGATTGTCGATCAAGCATAAAACCCCGTTTTTGCCTGTGTGTCATGCACAACCATATAAAAACACGGCCGTAGGTGTGTTATTCAAATAAGTACTTATCGGATGGGGGCTCCACTTTGCACGCAAGTCCTTTCAACTACATTGAGGTGCATGCAAAGTATTGTCACCATCGGATATGCTTTCCATGGTCGATCATGCATTATACACCATTATTTCCCTAGTGATATGGACATCCGCAAAAAAACATGCCATTAGGTGTGTTATCTGACCAAGTACTTATCGGATGGGTGTGCCTCATTGACAACATTTCAATACCACCTAGGTTGAGGTGTACGAAAGTGTTGTGCCCATTGGATATCCTTTGCATGGTCAATCGAGCATTAAATACTATTTTTGCTCTAGTGTCATGCACAGCCGTAAAAAAACACGCTGCTAGGTATGTTATCCAATCAAGCACTTATGGGATGGGCATGCCACTTTGCATGTAAGTAAGTTCCACCTAGTTGAAGTGTGTGTGCAAAGTATTGTGCCCATCGGATATGCTTTGCATTGTCGATCAAGCATAAAACACCGTTTTTGCCTTAGTGTCATGCACAACCATGAGAAAACACGGTCCTAGGTGTGTTATTCAAACAAGTACTTATCGGATGGGGGCTCCACTTTGCACACAAGTCCGTTTCAACTAAATTGAGGTGTGTGCAAAGTATTGTCACCATCGGATATGATTTGCATAGTCGATCATGCATTATACACCGTTTTTGCCCTAGTGGTATGCACATCCGCAAAAAAACACGCCCTTAGGTGTGTTATCTGACCAAGTACTTATCCGATGGGTATGCCTCTTTGAGAACATTTCAATACCACCTAGGTTGCAGTGTAGGAAAAGTATTGTGCCCATTGGATATCCTTTGCATTGTCGATCGAGCATTAAATACTATTTTTGCTCTAGTGTCATGCACATCCATAAAAACAACACGCTGCTAGGTATATTATTCGATCAAGCACTTATGGGATGGGTGTGCCACTTTGCATGTAATTCAATTCCACCTAGTTGAAGGTGTGTGCAAAGTATTGTGCCCATCGGATATGCTTTGCATTGTCGATCAAGCATAAAACACCGTTCTTGCCTTAGTGTCATGCACAACCATGAAAAAATACGGTCCTAAGTGTGTTAATCAAACAAGTACTTATTGGATGGGGGCTCTAGTTTGCACGCAAGCTTGTTTCAACTAGGCTGAGATGCGTGCAAAGTATTGTCACCATCTGATATGCTCTGCATGGTCGATTACGCATTATACAACGTTTTTCCCGTTGTGATAAAACATGCCCTTAGGTATGTTATCTGAACAAGTACGTATCGGATGGGTGTGCCTCTTTGAGCACATTTCAATACCACCTAGGTTGAGGTATAGGAAAAGTATTCTGCCGATCGGATATGCTTTGCATGGTCGATCGAGCATTAGATACCATTTTTGCCTTAGTGTCATGCACATCCGTAAAAAAACACGCTGCTAGGTGTGTTATCCGTTCAAGCACTTATGCGATGGGAATGCCACTTTGCATGTAAGTCAATTCCACCTAGTTGAAGGTGTGTGCAAAGTATTGTGCCCATCGGATATGCTTTGCATTGTCGATCAAGCATAAAATACTGTTTTTGCCTTAGTTTCATGCACAACCATGAACAAACACAGTCCTAAGCGGTTAATTAAACAAGTACTTATCGGATGGGGGCTCCACTTTGCACACAAGTCTGTTTCAACTACGTTGAGGTGCACGCAAATTATTGTCACCATCGGATATGCTTTGCATGGTCGATCATGCATTGTATACCATTTTTTCCCTAGTGATATGGACATCCGCAAAAAAACATGCCCTTAGGTGTGTTATCTGACCAAGTACTTATCGGATGGGTGTGCCTCTTTGAGAAAATTTCAATACCACCTAGGTTGAGGCATATGAAAAGTTTTGTGTCCATCGGATATCCTTTGCATGGTCGATCAAGCATTAAATACTATTTTTGCTCTAGTGTCATGCACATCCGTAAAAAAACACGCTGCTAGGTATGTTATCCGATCAAGCACTTATGGGATGGGCGTGCCACTTTGCATGTAAGTCAATTCCACCTAGTTGAAGGTTTGTGCAAAGTATTGTTCCCATCGGATATGCTTTGCATTGTCGATCAAGCATAAAACACCGTTTTTGCCTTAGTGTCATGCACAACTATGAAAAAACACGGTCCTAGGTGTGTTATTCAAACAAGTACTTATCGGATGGGGGCTCCACTTTGCACGCAAGTCCGTTTCACTATGTTGAGGTGTGTACAGAGTATTGTCACCATCAGATATGATTTGCATGGTCGATCACGCATTTTACACCGTTTTTTCCCTAGTGGTATGCACATCCGTAAAAAAAACATGCCCTTAGGTGTGTTATCTGACCAAGTACTTATCGGATGGGTGTGCCTCTTTGAGAACATTTCAATACCACCTAGGTTGAGGTGTACAAAAAGTGTTGTGCCCATCGGATATCCTTTGCATGGTCGATCGAGCATTAAATACTATTTTTGCTCTAGTGTCATGCACATCCGTAAAAAAACACGCTGCTAGGTATGTTATCCGATCAAGCACTTATGGGATGGGCATGCCACTTTGCATGTAAGTCAATTCCACCTAGTTGAAGGTGTGTGCAAAGTATTGTGCCCATCGGATATGCTTTGCATTGTCGATCAAGCATAAAACACCGTTTTTGCCTTAGTGTCATGCACAACCATATAAAAACACGGCCGTAGGTGTGTTATTCAAATAAGTACTTATCGGATGGGGGCTCCACATTGTACGCAAGTCTGTTTCAACTACGTTGAGGTGTGTGCAAAGTATTGTCACCATCGGATATGCTTTGCATGGTCGATCACGCATTATACACCATTTTTTCCCTAGTGATATGCACATCCGTAAAAAAACACGCCCTTAGGTGTGTTATCTGACCAAGTACTTATCGGATGGGTGTGCCTCTTTGAGAACACTTCAATAACACCTTGGTTGAGGTGTACGAAAAGTGTTTTTCCCATCGGATATCCTTTGCATGGTCGATCGAGCATTAAATACTATTTTTGCTCGTGTCATGCACGTCCGTAAAAAAACACGTTGCTAGGTATGTTATCCAACCAAGCACTTATGGGATGGGCATGCCACTTTGCATGTAAGTCAATTCCACGTAGTTGAAGGTGTGTGCAAAGTATTGTGCCCATCGGATATGCTTTGCACTGTCGATCAAGCATAAAACACCGTTTTTGCCTTAGTGTCATGCACAACCATGAAAAAACACGGTCCTAAGTGTGTTAATCAAACAAGTACTTATCGGATGGGGGCTCCAGTTTGCACGCAAGTCCGTTTCAACTAGGTTGAGATGCATGCAAAGTATTGTCACCATCAGATATGCTCTACATGGTCGATTACACATTATACAAAGTTTTTCCCATAGTGATATGCACATCCACCCTTAGGTATGTTATCTGACCAAGTACTTATCGGATGGGTGTGCCTCTTTGAGAACATTTCAATACCACCTAGGTTGAGGCATACGAAAAGTTTTGTGCCCATCGGATATCCTCGCATGGTCGAGATCGAGCATTAAATACTATTTTTGCTCTAGTGTCATGCACATCCGTAAAAAAACACGCTGCTAGGTATGTTATCCGATCAAGCACTTATGGGATGGGCGTGCCACTTTGCATGTAAGTCAATTCCACCTAGTTGCTCCTTTTCTGACGCTTTTAGTGACACTTATAGCGATGTTTGCGCTCGTGAAAAAAAAAATTTTTAATGTAAAAAGCGTCGGTATTTCTGTCGGAAAATGGCCTATGCCTTGTAGTGAGAGGGAGATTGGGTGAGCTAAGAGCTTGCAAGCTCTGGCCATTGAAGTTCAAAAGCGTAGAGCATTAGAAAATCAATGTCAAAGGTAGAATTGGCAAATCAAAGGTAAGCTTTACGTTTTTCAAAAAAAAGGAGCGTCTTCAACATGCATTTCCTTACTTTAGGAAAATGTATATTTCATTTTGTTATGCTTCTTTATACATTTTTTCGACATTTTGTTTTATACAAGCATTGATTTTTTTGTTTTTTAAAGTATTGTGCCCATCGGATATGCTTTGCATTGTCGATCAAGCATAAAACACCGTTTTTGCCTTAGTGTCATGCACAACTATGAAAAAACACGGTCCTAGGTGTGTTATTCAAACAAGTACTTATCGGATGGGGGCCCCACTTTGCACGCAAGTCCGTTTCACTATGTTGAGGTGTGTACAGAGTATTGTCACCATCAGATATGATTTGCATGGTCGATCACGCATTTTACACTGTTTTTTCCCTAGTGGTATGCACATCCGTAAAAAAAACATGCCCTTAGGTGTGTTATCTGACCAAGTCCTTATCGGATGGGTGTGCCTCTTTGAGAACATTTCAATACCACCTAGGTTGAGGTGTACAAAAAGCGTTGTGCCCATCGGATATCCTTTGCATGGTTGATCGAGCTTTAAATACTATTTTTGCTCTAGTGTCATGCACATCCGTAAAAAAACACGCTGCTAAGCACTTATGGGATGGGCATGCCACTTTGCATGTAAGTTAATTCCACCTAGTTGAAGGTGTGTGCAAAGTATTGTGCCCATCGGATATGCTTTGCATTGTCGATCAAGCATAAAACACCGTTTTTGCCTTAGTGTCATGCACAACCATATAAAAACACGGCCGTAGGTGTGTTATTCAAATAAGTACTTATCGGATGGGGGCTCCACATTGTACGCAAGTCTGTTTCAACTATGTTGAGGTGTGTGCAAAGTCTTGTCACCATCGGATATGCTTTGCATGGTCGATCACGCATTATACACCATTTTTTCCCTAGTGATATGCACATCCGTAAAAAAACACGCCCTTAGGTGTGTTATCTGACCAAGTACTTATCGGATGGGTGTGCCTCTTTGAGAACACTTCAATACCACCTTGGTTGAGGCGTACGAAAAGTGTTTTTCCCATCGGATATCCTTTGCATGGTCGATCGAGCATTAAATACTATTTTTGCTCGTGTCATGCACATCCGTAAAAAAACACGTTGCTAGGTATGTTATCCAATCAAGCACTTATGGGATGGGCATGCCACTTTGCATGTAAGTCAATTCCACGTAGTTGAAGGTGTGTGCAAAGTATTGTGCCCATCGGATATGCTTTGCACTGTCGATCAAGCATAAAACACCGTTTTTTGCCTTAGTGTCATGCACAACCATGAAAAAATACGGTCCTAAGTGTGTTAATCAAACAAGTACTTATCGGATGGGGGCTCCAGTTTGCACGCAAGTCCGTTTCAACTAGGTTGAGATGCATGCAAAGTATTGTCACCATCAGATATGCTCTGCATGGTCGATTACACATTATACAAAGTTTTTCCCATAGTGATATGCACATCCACCCTTAGGTATGTTATCTGACCAAGTACTTATCGGATGGGTGTGCCTCTTTGAGAACATTTCAATACCACCTAGGTTGAGGCATACGAAAAGTTTTGTGCCCATCGGATATCCTTTGCATGGTCTATCGAGCATTAAATACTATTTTTGCTCTAGTGTCATGCACATCCGTAAAAAAACACGCTGCTAGGTATGTTATCCGATCAAGCACTTATGGGATGGGCGTGCCACTTTGCATGTAAGTCAATTCCACCTAGTTGAAGGTTTTTGCAAAGTATTGTGCCCATCGGATATGCTTTGCATTGTCGATCAAGCATAAACCACCGTTTTTGCCTTAGTGTCATGCACAACTATGAAAAAACACGGTCCTAGGTATGTTATTCAAACAAGTACTTATCAGATGGGGGCCCCACTTTGCACGCAAGTCCGTTTCACTATGTTGAGGTGTGTACAGAGTATTGTCACCATCAGATATGATTTGCATGGTCGATCACGCATTTTACACCGTTTTTTCCCTAGTGGTATGCACATCCGTAAAAAAAACACGCCCTTAGGTGTGTTATCTGACCAAGTACTTATCGGATGGGTGTGCCTCTTTAAGAACATTTCAATACCACCTAGGTTGAGGTGTACAAAAAGTGTTGTGCCCATCGGATATCCTTTGCATGGTCGATCGAGCATTAAATACTATTTTTGCTCTAGTGTCATGCACATCCGTAAAAAAACACGCTGCTAGGTATGTTATCCGATCAAGCACTTATGGGATGGGCATGCCACTTTCCATGTAAGTCAATTCCACCTAGGTGAAGGTGTGTGCAAAGTATTGTGCCCATCGGATATGCTTTGCATTGTCGATCAAGCATAAAACACCGTTTTTGCCTTAGTGTCATGCACAACCATATAAAAACACGGCTGTAGGTGTGTTATTCAAATAAGTACTTATCGGATGGGGGCTCCACATTGTACGCAAGTTTGTTTCATCTACGTTGAGGTGTGTGCAAAGTATTGTCACCATCGGATATGCTTTGCATGGTCGATCACGCATTATACACCATTTTTTCCCTAGTGATATGCACATCCGTAAAAAAACACGCCCTTAGGTGTGTTATCTAACCAAGTACTTATCGGATGGGTGTGCCTCTTTGAGAACACTTCAATACCACCTTGGTTGAGGCGTACGAAAAGTGTTTTTCCCATCGGATATCCTTTGCATGGTCGATCGAGCATTAAATACTATTTTTGCTCGTGTCATGCACATCCGTAAAAAAACACGTTGCTAGGTATGTTATCCAATCAAGCACTTATTGGATGGGCATGCCACTTTGCATGTAAGTCAATTCCACGTAGTTGAAGGTGTGTGCAAAGTATTGTGCCCATCGGATATGCTTTGCACTGTCGATCAAGCATAAAACACCGTTTTTGCCTTAGTGTCATGCACAACCATGAAAAAACACGATCCTAAGTGTGTTAATCAAACAAGTACTTATCGGATGGGGGCTCCAGTTTGCACGCAAGTCCGTTTCAACTAGGTTGAGATGCATGCAAAGTATTGTCACCATCAGATATGCTCTGCATGGTCGATTACACATTATACAAAGTTTTTCCCATAGTGATATGCACATCCACCCTTAGGTATGTTATCTGACCAAGTACTTATCGGATGGGTGTGCCTCTTTGAGAACATTTCAATACCACCTAGGTTAAGGTGTAGGAAAAGTATTGTGCCCATCGCATATGCTTTGCATGGTCGATCGAGCATTAAATACCATTTTTGCGTTAGTGTCATGCACATCCGTAAAAAAACACGCTGCAAGGTGTGTTATCCGATCAAGTACTTATGCGATGGGAATGCCACTTTGCATGTAAGTCAATTCCACCTGGTTGAAGGTGTGTGCAAAGTATTTTGCCCTTCGGATATGCTTTGCATTATCGATCAAGCATAAAACACCGTTTTTGCCTTTGTGTCATGCACAACCATATAAAAACACGGTTGTAGCTATGTTATTCAAATAAGTACTTATCGGATGGGGGCTCCACTTTGCACGCAAGTCCGTTTCAACTACATTGAGGTGTGTGCAAAATTTTTTCACCATCGGATATGCATTGCATGGTCAATCACGCATTATACACCATTTTTTCCCTAGTGATATGGACATCCGCAAAAAAACACGCCATTAGGTGTGTTATCTGACCAAGTACTTATCGGATGGGTGTGCCTCATTGAGAACATTTCAATACCACCTAGGTTGAGGCGTACGCAAAGTGTTGTGCCCATCGAATATGATTTGCATGGTCGATGACGCATTATACAACGTTTTTTCCCTAGTGGTATGCACATCCGCAAAAAAACATGCCCTTAGGTATGTTATCTGACCAAGTACCTATCGGATGGGTGTGCCTCTTTGAGAACATTTCAATACCACCTATGTTGAGGTGTACAAAAAGTATTGTACCCATCGGATATGCTTTGCATTGTCGATCGACCATAAAATACTATTTTTGCTCGTGTCATGCACATCAGTAAAAAAACACGTTGCTAGGTGTGTTATCCGATCAAGCACTTATGCGATGGGCATGCCACTTTGCATGTGAGTCAATTGCACCTAGTTGAAGGTGTGTGCAAAGTATTGTGCCCATCGGATATGCATTGCATTGTTGATCAAGCATAAAACACCGTTTTTGCCTTAGTGTCATGCACAACCATATAAAAACATAGCCGTAGGTGTGTTATTCAAATAAGTACTTATCGGATGGGGGCTCCGCTTTGCACGCAAGTCTATTTCAACTATGTTGAAGTGCGTGCAAAGTATTGTCACCATCAGATATGCTTTGCATGGTCGATCACGCATTATACACCATTTTTTCCCTAGTGATGTGGACATCCACAAAAAAACACGCCATTAGGTGTATTATCTGACCAAGTACTTATCGGATGGGTGTGCCTCATTGAGAACATTTCAATACCACCTAGGTTGACGTGTACAAAAAGTGTTATGCCCATTGGATATCCTTTGCATGGTCGATCGAGCATTAAATACTATTTTTGCTGTAGTGTCATGCACATCCGTAAAAAAACACGCTACTAGGTATGTTATCCGATCAAGCACTTATGGGATGGGCGTGCCACTTTTCATGCAAGTCAATTCACCTAGTTAAAGGTGTGTGCAAAGTATTGTGCCCATCGGATATGCTTTGCATTGTCGATCAAGCATAAAACACTGTTTTTGCCTTAGTGTGATGCACAACCATGAAAAAACACGGTCCTAGGTGTGTTATTCAAACTAGTACTTATTGGATGGGGGCTCCACTTTGCACGCAAGTCTTTTTCATTTACGTTGAGGTGCGTGCAAAGTATTGTCACCATCGGATATGCTTTGCATGGTTGATCACGCATTATACACCATTTTTTCCCTAGTGATATGCACATCCGCAAAAAAACACGCCCTTAGGTGTGTTATTTGACCAAGTACTTATCAGATGGGTGTGGCTCTTTGAGAACATTTCAATTCCACCTAGGTTGAGGTGTATGAAAAGTGTTGTTCCCATCGGATATCCTTTGCATGGTCGATCGAGCATTAAATACTATTTTTGCTCTAGTGTCATGCACATCTGTAAAAAACACTCTGCTAGGTATGTTATCCTATTAAGCACTTATGGGATGGGCATGCCACTTTGCATGTAAGTTGATTCCACCTAGTTGAAGGTGTATGCAAATTATTGTTCCCATCGGATATGCTTTGCATTGTCGATCAAGCATAAAACACCGTTTTTGCCTTAGTGTCATGCACAACCATGAAAAAACATGGTCCTAGGTGTGTTATTCAAACAAGTACTTATCGGATGGGGGCTCCAGTTTGCACGCAAGTCCATTTTACTAGGTTGAGATGCATGCAAAGTATTGTCACCATCGGATATGCTTTGCATGGTTGATCACACATTATACACCATTTTTTCCCTAGTGATATGCACATCTGCAAAAAAGCACGCCATTAGGTGTGTTATCTGACCAAGTACTTATCAGATGGGTGTGCCTCATCGAGAACATTTCAATACCACCTAGGTTGAGGTGTACGAAAAGTGTTGTGCCCATCGGATATTCTTTGCATGGTCGATCGAGCATTAAATACTCTTTTTGCTCTAGTGTCATGCACATCCGTAAAAAAACATGCTGCTAGGTATGTTATCCGATCAAGCACTTATGGGATGGGCGTGCCACTTTGCATGTAAGTCAATTCCACCTAGTTGAAGGTGTGTGCAAAGTATTGTTCCCATCAGATATGCTTTGCATTGTCGATCAAGCTAAAACACCGTTTTTGCCTTAGTGTCATGCCCAACCATGAAAAAACATGGTCCTAAGTGTGTTATTCAAACAAGTACTTATCGGATGGGGGATCCACTTTGCACACAAGTCCGTTTCAACTACGTTGAGGTGCGTGCAATGTATTGTCACCATCGAATATGATTTGCATGGTCGATCACGCATTATACACCGTTCTTATCTTGGTCTCTAGTGCACATTTTCTTGGTCTCCAGCCATTCCTGATATGTTTAATTCTCAGATTGTGTGCATTGCTTTGTTTTGTGTCTAGAGTCTGAACCCCTCTTGAAAAGACACCTTGAGAGGCCAAAAAGGACGACGCATTAACGCGCTATCCTTTTTGGCCTCTCAAGGTGTCTTTTCAAGAGGGTAAGGGATAGGCATAGAAGCGCATATATATACCTTTGCATAGAAGTGCATATATACCTTTGTTTGAAGCTTTGCCCTCACAATATGTACACACTTCTGCATTCACGATACATGTCAATAAATAGGGAGTTTTTAAACATTGCATATGTTTTCATAAACAAAACCTTTAGCATATATATATGAATAAACTCTCATGTTTTTTTGAGCTTATGGATAGATTTGAGAAGACTTTTGAATCTGTCATACATTTGGTGCTAAGATCAAAGGAAACAAAGATGGAGAAAAGGGTGGAAAAAAAGGAGATGGACTACCTGAGTTGGACATGGCTACCCATAAGGTGGTTTATAGGTATCTTTTCAATTCATTCCAAGGTTCATTTTTTGTTTGTCTATGTTTGTGCTATTGATTCATGTAATTACACAATTGTTGATGGTTGTTCCACTTAATTTCTTGACCTTTCAATGGTTTGGGACATCCAATTTCTTTTGTTTCTTGGTTGATAGATATCTCTCCCACTTAGCAATAGAGAAAAGGATCTCTGACATTACAAATTTGTGCAAGAGTTGGGTGGAGATTGGCCATGCAGCATGCATGTATCCACCTAGCATACACCGTCTCTCTCAATGGGAATCAACACATAGTCCATGGTGGATAGACTTCCCTAAAGGACAAGTACTGGTGTGGGAAAGAGACTTGTACAACACTTATGCTTCAGCAAAAGCCATTGAAGCAAGTAAAGCAAAAGTGGAGGGAAGCTCAAGGAGAGATAAGAAAGAGAAAGAGAAACAATAACATGCTACAAGAAAAGGTAAGGAAAGATATAGTATGATTGTTTGTTGTTGTCCTCAATTTGCTTTGGCATTGTACTGTTAATAAGTTTATGATTGTTCTCTTTCTAGATGAGGGACCATCTAGTCCTATGCAGCATGAAATGAATCACACAGAGAGTGCAGGTAAGGGTGTGGTTGTGTTCTACATATGTAGTTGTTCTTTTAACACTAGTGTTGCTTGTAATCGATTTGCTATTCCATATAGGTGGAGAATCAATCTCAAGAATTGTGAAGCAATATGTGTTCCATTGATCACAATCACTTGACATTTCCTTGGCCCGTGGCATCACACCTTTGTTTGCTTGTATGGTTGGCGATTACATTGCCATGGGAAAAGACTTCACTGACTCTAAAAGAAATGATAAGTATGCTATTTTTGCATGAGTTTTTCATTACAGTGGTTGGCTAGTCGATATCAAGACTACAAGAGGATGGGTAAGAAGGTGAAGTGGGCGTCAGATTTTATATTGCTCGATTTTCCATTTGGCTATCCACTTGATGAGAGAGGACCCACTCCTACTTGGAATGTCTTGCTCAAGGACCATGTGGGGCACGTGCTTGTAGTTGTATCGGTTTCTTTGTCTGATAGTGGTTGGTTGGCATGCATATGTCCTTTGGCAAGTAAGGCACAATAACACAATTGACATTTTACATTTTGTGTTTCCATTCTGCTAGTTTTAAATAAAAATAATTACTTGTAAGTCAATGTATTGGTTGGATGGAACGGTTTGCATATGTCCAAGGCTTAGAGGTTGTCAGACGTGGGATCATTCATGACAAGCTTCCATATGGATTTTGCAGAGAACATGGTAAAAGTGTTAAGGTAAGCTACCATTCCATGCATTCTATGTTTGTCAGTTGTATTGAGTCCTTTTGTTTTCTGCCTTTGGGGTCTTTGACAAATGTCAGCTCATGAGTCCTATGCATGCTATGTTTGGAAAGATAAGTCACCTTTGTCTTTGCAGTTTGTTATGTGTGATTGGCAAGTGCCATCTTCCTTGCTATAATGCTTTCTAGTTGAAGTCAATATTCTGTACATGTTTTTCTCCATGTGGTTTCCAGATGCAAACTTCAGTATTAGCTCTCATACGTAGAGCAAAGAAGAATTCAACAATTTTTTGGGAGGAGAGCTTTCCACTTTTCCAACAGCTTTTGATTGATCCACGTGAAGATATCTAGACTCACTACATACCTCCCTCTGCAAGGACAATAATGCTGATGTCTTCTCATAGCTAGCATGAGGTGGACTAGAGAGGAGTAGTTTTTTTATAGGTTGCATCATGTCTCTTCTCTGTGTTCCTAGAGGGTTGGTTCTAGAGATGGGTTGTCGTACATCCCCTCTTATGCATGCTTGTCCGGCCACTAGTAGGCCTTGTTTTTCATTTGATTCAGACAGCGGTATTATGGCTAGCATTACTAACCCACTTGTGGCAGATCATTCTGTAAAACGGATCAGGTCAGAGCATGATGGAGAGAGGGAAGAAGAGAGAGTGGAGCATGTCACAAACCATTTGATGAGTAGTATGCTACTGGCCCTGGGTTTTTTTGTTATATATTTTAAATGCTAAAATTGAGGAATTTGAAAATGTTATTTAGCATCTTTATAATATGGTAGATAGTGAGCATTTACGGGTGCCTTTGAATCAAGAAAGTACAAAATTTGATGCTTTGGATATTGTTTGTAAGGCGTTGATCTAGCAAATGTTTTTTTAATTTCTATATAACATATAAGGATGGCAAGTTCTTCTTATTCAAAATTATTTTTACTGTTCCACTTTGACTTACTTTGCTTTGAAATGTATGTTTTGTTGTAGTTTGTTGCCATGCTATGCAGAAAAAATGACAAGATTCATGTCAGCTGATAGGAGATATGATGAGTGCCAACTAGATAAACCACGTGCGTGCAACTACTTTCGTGATGATGAATGTCAGGAGGATTAGAACATGTTTAAAATACCATTTTGTTCATACATTGATAATTGCTATCGTGAACACTGGACACATTTGGAAAGTGGTAGTGTGGGTTTGGTGCATTTTGTGGGTGAAGTGGTATTTCAATAGTCATTTATGTTAGGAGTTTGGTAATTAGTATTGAATATGGTACCATTGTTCTATGTAGGTGTTTTTCATGACAGCTTGATCCCCTGTCAGTATTTTGCTCATAACTTTTTGCTCGATGGTCCGATTTGAACGAAACTTATATCAGTGTGAAGCTCTCTTTAAGGATCATCATCCTATATCTTCAGTTATTATATTAGATGTCAAACCAAAGGAAGACACTATGAATATCTTTTGTCTTGTATTTTGATGGGGCTTTTAGTCCTTCACGCCAACAAGGAGCTGGGGGGATGGTCTTGATGAATTCTGAAGGTCAAGAAGTATGGGCAAGAGGACAAGAGCTTCCAGGTCTCACAACTAACAATGCAGCTGAGTATAATGCTTTGATTCTTGGTTTAGAGGGTTATCTTCAAAGTCAAGTTAAATAATTGAAAGTAAGAGGAGATTCTTAGCTTATTATAAAGCAAATGCAAGGGCATTACAAGACAAGAAGTCCTCATTTGAAGGAGCTTAATCAAAAGGCTATGGCACTATGTAGTTAGTCTGATTTTTGCAAGTTTGTTTATATAAACAGAAAAGAAAATCAAAAGGGCAGATGAGTTAGCTACTCAAGCCATTGTAGTACAAGACCGGGGGGTGGTTTCTTTGGTAGACACTGGATGGCTAGACTTGCAAGATGTTTAGCAATATGTGAAAGAAGGCATGTTTCCTCGAGGGTTAACTCCACAACAGAAGCAAAGATTGGTTACTTTTGACCACGCCTCCATAAGGATGTATATGAATGTCACCAATGAATCCTATCAGCTTGAGGATGTTGATGGCATGGTGATACCCGGACACACCAATGAGTATCACCTTAAAATCTTCTATGCTCAACCACTTTGAGGGTCAACAGACTCTCTCTGTCATTAGAGAGGATCTGCTGGGGGGGAAAAATGTTGTAAGAAAACAATACAACGTCTGTGCTCAACAGATAACAGGATCTCGTATGCAAGAGAGAAAACAGTTAGTATAGAGAATAAAAAATTTGATTACTGTAAAGTTGATACAATCGATGGCGCTGCGTCCCAATCGTGTGCTCCTATGAGAAGCTTCGATGGCATGCTAAAAACAGTAGAGGACGGAGGCTGGATGCTAAGGAATCAGGGTTGCTATAGCCAGTGATGAAATGGGCTTCACGGGCTTGCTCTTATATAGTCACCACTAGTAGTTGGTTAGACTCAATTGGGTGACCGACCCAGTCCGCCCAAAATGGTCGACTGGGGGTCGGTCTCAAAATAGAGGCCATCGACCTCACGATAGAACCGTGGCGCAAAATAGAGCAACTAACCTATGGTCTCCATTCAGCCCAGAGCCATCCGGGATCACTTGAGGCTCCAAACGGGCCCCGCAACCCGAGAGTGGGTTGCCCTGAGAAATGCTCTGGTGCGGTCAGTCATGGGATGCCATCCTGCACTTAAATGTAGCCTAGTTGGCGGTGTGCCAACTCTATCTGAAGCCATCCAACCATCAGGCCACACATGTCCAAACCAGGACTTATCAGATAACCGAGCTACTCAAATGCCTTCTCCTCATATGAGGGGCTTACAAGTAGAGTTAGCTGGTTTTTGCATAGTTACACGAGAGTGGAGCATTGATATCTAACACCTCCCATCAATGTCCACTCGCAAGTGAACTTACTTTTTCGGCCCAATTCCAAGTCGATGAAGATGCCTCTCCAGCAAGTCTCTTCCAAGATCCTTTGTGAAGATGTCCGTAGCATTCTCTGTAGTCAAATAGTATACCAAGTCGACCTCCCCATCCATGATGAGCTCGCATATAAAGTGATATTGAATCTCAATGTGTTTTGTGCGAGCGTGGAACACAGGGTTCTTTGCAATCACCATGCAACTCTGATTGTCACATGATAATTGCATAGGCTTGTTCTGCACTGCACCCATGTCCCCTAAAATCCTCCTTAACCACACTGCCTCACAAGAAGCAAAACATGCTGATTTTTGTACTCAGCCTCGGTAGAAGAAAGAGCAACTGTGGGTTGCTTCTTGCTAACCCATGACACAGCTCTAGATCCAAGTGAGAAACTGTAACTTGTCACTGATCTCCTACTGTCCACGTTTGCTGCCCAATCCGAGTCACAGAATTTGGTCAAGATGTTGCCCTTGGTATAGGTGATGCCATAATCAAGTGTGCCTTTGATGTATTTCAGTACCCGCACCCGTGCCCTCCAATGGTTCTCTCGGGGTTATTGAAAAACCTGCTTAGTACACTAGTCGCAAAGTTGATGTGCGGTCACGTGTTGCACAAGTAAATCAAACTACCCACAAGCCTTTTGTACTTTCCTTCGTCTACCAGTGGTGATGAATCCTCGTTTGAGAGCTTCATGTCAACCTCCATAGGGGTGCCAACTGTCTTGCACTCAGCCATGCCAAATGCCTTCAGTATCTCCCCAACATACTTCAGCTGTGAGATGAAGATCTATTTTGGCTCTTGCCAAACTTCAATCCCCAAACAGAAATGCATCAGTCCGAGGTCTGTCATTTCAAACTCTCTTCCTAGCAAATGCTTTGTCTGCGAGATCTTCTCTTCATGGTTTCCTATTATGACACGGTCGTTCACATAAAGGATCATGATCATCCACCTGCCTCCTTCTCTGAAGATATACAAATTTGCATCAGATGGGCTCCTCTTGAACCCATTTTGTAGAAAGTAGGCATCAATCCGCTGGTACCATGCTCGTGGAGCTTGTTTCAGCCCATAAAGTGTCTTCTTCAGTTTACAGTCTTTACCTTCTAAACTGGGGATCACAAAATGTGGTGGTTGTTCCACATATACCTCCTCCTTGAGATCTCCATTCAGAAAGGCGGATTTTACATCCATTTGAAACACATGCCAACTTCCCTAGGCTGCTAAAGCCAAAACACTGCGAATTGTGGTTAGTCGAGCTGTGGGAGCAAAAGTATCTTGATAATCAAAACCATGTACCCGTGTGAATTCTTTTCCCATGAGCTGAGCCTGGTACTTATCCAACGTGTTGTCAGACTTGTACTTGGTCTTGTACACCCACTTGGTGTTGATTACCTTGCGTTTTGGTGGTCGATCCACAAGGTCCCAAGTGTTGTTCTTCATTATGGAGCCATACTTCGACTGCATAGCCTCCATCCACCTATCGTCACCCTGTGCCTCTTCAAGACACTTGGGTTCTTCAGCATGAAGTGTTCCTATGCCCTTCTTTGCTCCTCTAATCTCTTGGACCGGCGGTGTTCGGATGGTTCCTCCTCAATGGCTGGAGGTTCTCTGTCATCCAAAAGCTGCTTTACCCACTTCGGGAATGGCTGTTGCCATTGTGGTTCTGTAGGGTCTTCTTCCTCTTCTTTATCTTGAATTCTCCCAAGCACCATTGGGGGAGTTCGGTCTGCTGTTGGTGGTGAGTTGGTGGTTGTACTGGATGGATATCCTGGTCCTGGTTGTCTGGGAAGGAAGCATCCTGCTCCAATTGATGCGGCTGTTCTGTGAAGACCACATCACGACTTATTATTACCTTCTTGGTAACAGGGTTACGGTAACCCTTCGCCTCTTCACTGTAGCCCAAGAAAATACACTTCAAGCTCTCTGGTTCCCATTTGGTCCTCTTAGCATCAGGGACATGCACAAAACAATCACATTCAAAAACTCTGAAATGTGCAGTTAAAGGTTTCTTACCAGAAAAGGCCAGCCTTCGTGTAGCTACGATTCAGAATGTAAACTGCCGTGTTACATGCTTCAGCCCAGAAAGTCTTTGGAAAATCTTTCCCTTTCATCATACTCCTGTCCATTTCACAGATGACGCGCATCTTGCACTTTGCTACTCCATTTTGCTGTGATGTATGTGGCAGGGGTTTCTGCCTCTTGATCTCGTGACTTTTGCAGTAACTTTCGAATTCACTTGATGTGAACTCTCCACCTCTGTCTGATCTCAACTTCTTCACCTTCCCCCCCATTCTTTCTCGACCATTACATGCCATTCTTTGAACTTACTAAAAGCCTCATCTTTAGTCTTCAGGAAGTATATCCATATCCTTCTACTGTAGTCATCGATCAGCGTCATGAACTAGTAGGAACCACCCAAAGCTTTTGTCTCCATCTTTCCGCAGAGGTCCGTGTGAAGGAGCTCTAGAGGAGCCTTTGCCCTACTGGCCTCTTTAGGAAAGGGCTGCCGATGCTGCTTGCCCATCATGCAAGCTTCACATACATCGAGCAGATTTGTAATTTTTGGTAGGTCTGCAATCATTCCACTTTTATGCATCTCCTTTAAAGAACTAATGTTTAGATGACCAAACCTTTCATGCCATAGCTTAGTGTTCTTCACATCCGCTCGAGCACTGAAAGCTGAGAGTTCATAGATGTTGTGCCGTGTACCTTTACCAACGACCTTTCCTTGAAGATCCAAAATCTGTGCGCCATTCTTATCGAAGTGAATTTTGAGGTCCCGATCCGTGATCGCATAAAGGGACAACAAGTTTCTCTTGATATTTGGCACATAAAGAACATCGGACAACTATTTTACAACTCCATCTGACTTGAGAGCAATCATACCTTTTCCTTTTGCTGGACATTTTGCATCATTGCCCACTGCTACCAAGATGTCATTCCCTACCGGCTGTAGAGAGGTATACCGATCCTTCCGACTGGTCATGTGGCGTGATGCACCACTGTCAATAATCCAAGGTTCATCCGCAGGTACATGAACTGCCTCGGTGCAAATCTCCTCAATTGCTACGAACAGCTCTACTGGTACTGCTTGCGCATTGTTGCTGGACTCTTTCTTTACTCCATTCTTCTCATCTGTAATCTTCTTCTGGCACTCATTCTGCTTGTGCCCTGCCTTGTTGCAATAAAAGCACTTGATCTTCTTCTTTCTCTTTTTATCATCAGAAGAAGATGGGTTACCAGAGTCCTTACCCTTACCTTTCTTTGATCCAGCCGAGAAAGCTAAATCTTCTCCAGTCCTCGTCTTTTGATGCATTTCCTCCTCTAGAAGCATTGCGCTGAAATCCTCAAAGTTGAGGGGCAGATTTCTGTTCTACGTATTCAGTGCTGTAATAAGACCGTCATACTTTGGTGTGAGAATCCGTATGCACCTTCATGCTAGATTCTCGCTGGTGATGGTGATGCCAATCACAGTCATCTGATCGTGCAGATTCTTCACCCTGGTGATGAACTTCTCTGCTGTTTCAGACTCAGACAGTTTCTCGTTCGCGAGTTGAGGCTCCAGATTCTAAATCCGCATCTGATTCGTGGTCTCATACTAATTTTTCAAGACCGTCCATGCCTCCTCCGCTGTGGTAACATGTTGAATAAATGCCATGATAGAATCACTTACATTGCAGACAATATAACACAGTGCATCTGCATTTCTTCTTGTCCACGCAAGAATCTCATCCGCAGTTGGTACTATCTGTTGTGTTGCATTGGTTGGATTCGGTCTTGAAATCGGCTTCAGGTCCACCCCAGTAGCAGTATCCCAAAGCTCGTATGTGCTTAAGATGGTCTTCATTTTGAACTTCCAGAGTGGATAGTTAGTGCGGTCCAACTTTTCGCTTTCGTCGAATGGTGGGATTCACAGTCTTGCGGGCTGGGCCATCTCTCACAATCTGCTCGCAAACAGAAACACACTACCAAATCTTCTAGCTAGAGCCCAAGCTCTGATACCATGTAAGAAAACAATACAACGTCTATGCTCAACAGATAACAGGACCTCGTACGCAAGAGAGAAAAGAGATAGTATGGAGAATCAAAAATTTGATTACTGTAAAACTGATACAATAGATGGCGCTGCCTCCCAACCATCCGCTCCTGTGAGAGAAGTTTCGATGGCATGTTGGAAACAGTAGAGGACGGAGGCTGGATGCTAAGGAATCAGGGTTGCTGTAGCCAGTGATGAAATGGGCTTCACGGGCTTGCTTTTATATAGCCACCACTAGTAGTTGGTTAGACCCAATTGGGTGACCGACCTAGTCCGCCCAAAACGGTCGACTGGGGGTCGGAAATAGGCCATTGAGCACACAATCGAACCATGGTGCAAAATAGAGCAACTAACCTACGGTCTCCGTTCCAGCCCAGAGCTATTCGGGATCATCTGAGGCTCCAAACGGGCCCCGTAACTCGAGAGTGGGCTGCTTCGAGAAATGCTCCGTCTACCCTCAGTGTGGTCAGTCATGGGATGCCTTCTTGCACTTGTATGTAGCCTAGTTGGCAGTGTGCCGACTGTATCTGAACCCGTCCAGCCATCAGGCCACACATGGCCCCCATCTGGTGTCCAAACCAGGACCTACTGGATAATCGAGCTACTCAAATGCCTTCTCCTCATATGGGGGGCTTACAAGTAGAGTTAGCTAGTTCCCGCGTAGTTACACGAGAGTGGAGCATCGATATCTAACAGATGTGACACAAAAAATTGATATTTTTTATTTGGCATTGGTATTGTTTTCTTCTATGTTTGATAAGAGTTTGAGTATCAAGTGATAGCCTAGCGTCTCTCACTTATTTCTATTTTCTAAGATATTGTATGGGATTGAGAGGATGAGTGGAATGGATCATTGTAAATACCATAGGTATGAATTATAAATACCCTGGTATGGGGTGAGAGTTATTTGTGTATGGGATATTATGAGGTTTTTAGAAAATAGGAAGAGTGAGTCATATAAAGAGGTAGGCTCATGTCCATGTGTTCCAATAATATAAGAGAGGCCACATGTCAAGCATGTGGAAGGCATGTGGAGGAGTGTGGAGTCAAGAGGAATCCTTCTAGAGTTCCCATGTGGAATAAGGAGGATGTGGACATATGAAAAAGAGAGGGTCCCTATGGGCTCCATGTGGGGAGACTCTTGACTTTCTCAATATTTTAAGAGTCTTGAGCATCTTTTGATGGGACACATGGCAAGAGTAGCTGAAAAGGACATGGATGGTGACATACGGGTTTATGTGATTGATGGGGAAAAGAATCTAAAGGAAGCAATTGTAAATGGGTGAAGGAGGGTGACAAAATCTCTATAAAAGGAGCCCTCCTCTCCCTTGTTCATCATCTCTTCCACCATTAGGCCTCATGTTGCTGTAGCTCTAGTCTCCTCAAGCCTCTTCCATGAGCCTTCTCTCCCTCTTGTAGATATTCTCTATGGAGACTCTTGAGTCCATCTCTCTGTAGTTCATTCTCTCTGTATGAGTAGTCTTGGAGCTTCTGCTCCCTCTTGTACGTATGACTCCTCTTCTTCTCCCTTGTGTTTGTAGTATTTTGAGTTGCATTGGAGTGGAGTCTCACTCTATTGGTAATGAAGGTCACTGCAGGTCCTCTCTCTTGAGTGTCTCTTTCATTTTTCCATTGTTTTCTCTTGCAAAGTGCTCAAAAGTGTTGTCTATTTGGCTGCTCATTGCGCATACATGGTTTATCTATTTTCCAAGCCACAAAGGGAGCTCTTCCTTCCCTCTTAGGTGACCTCTATGGGACTTGGATCGTTGATGAAGTCTAAGCATGGAGGTAGTATTCTCCCAAGTAAACACCAATAGAAGGAGTAGGTGTTTTTTATGACAATTTGAAACCCTGTCAGTATTTTGCTCTTAACTTTTCGTTTGATGGTTCGAAACTTATATTAGCATGAAGCTCTCTTTAAGGAGCATCATCCTATGACTTCAGTTATTGTATTAGATGTCAAATAAAAAATCTACGACTCTTTGTGTGTGACTGTTTCTTTTTCAGACAGTTTTTACCCCGCCCAGTAACTGCCCATATCTTTCCGACCGCTTCTTTGTTTCTTATGAACTTATATCAGAGTGAAGCCATTTCAAGGCACATTTGGATATGTGTTTGAATATTTTATATCGTGTCTCTGTTAAAAGTTATGGGTCTTTGTGTCTTATGACAGTTTGGAGAGTGTTTACCTGTCACTCTTCTCTTTGGCATAGGCTGGCTTGCTGAGATTATGGCCTCCGTTGATCCTTTCCTTCTCCCTATGCTTGAGTACAACATCACTTGGGATTTTACGATCTTCATTCTCATATAAGGGAGGATAGTATGGTGTGGTCTTTTGGTATAAAAGCTTCTTTTTAATGTCCCTTTCCCAATGATGAATATCTCTATCACTCAGTTCGAAAGCAATAGGAAGTGAAGAGGTGCGTGAAGCTTATTACCCCCAACTTGATGTCATAGTGCACCATGGCAAAATCCCCCCAAGATGATGTCATACTTCTTGATCAGAGTAGCAAGCTCCATGATAACTATGGCAAATTGGAAGTTCAAAATCAATTTTCAGCTTAAGAACTTATAGGACATAATCATGAAAGATGAAAAGAGACCCGAGCCTACCTGAACAACTCCACTTACCACCACAGATGAGCAACTAGATCTCACAAAGCAATAGAAAATGAATAAGGTGGCACCCCTCAGAATGTTTAACATGCTCAAATACCACAAGATAAGCAGGGGGCAGCGAGGGTTAAATTGGACCTCCATTGGCTAACATATGTAGGTGCAACCACTACTCACCATGAGTTATCCTCCAATTGGGTATCTCAGTTGAGTAGAGTTACCTCACCAGTCAGCTCCATTTGTGCCATGGAAGAGTGATTCAATAAGCTCTCCGGGTAAGAAAACATTAGTTATTCCATCTTCCAACGTTACTACTTTCGATATCAGTTGTCAAATGATGATTTCTATATGCCTATCGGATATTTACACCCCCTGGGATCCATGAACCTTTTGAATTTGATCAATCGGAACCAGTTGACAATCTTCCATACCTATTCCGGCACTCGTGAAATGACTCCAAGGATTACCAACTAATCTTGTAATAGTTCTCCTCCATCTATCAGAAATATCTTCGATTCTTGCTAAGGTAAATGCGGTGGAACGAGATTCCAACAACTGCTCAACCTTTGGAAAACCCTGAATAATATCCCCAGACCTCGATCTATCGTGTAGTAATGTTATTAATGTATCCCCCTTCCCAATGATATCTCCGTAATTCTTATGAATAGTCGCCCCCTCAGTTGCTAGGAGAGGCTTGGCTGTTCTGATTGGTGAGTATTCTCGGTGAATAGCTATGATTTGGCCGGATTGGAGGCAGATATCACCCCCATAAATGCATGCGTTTTCACTGACCAGAAGTCCGAGATTAATAGGCAGAATTCTTGCTCCGGGGAAATATGATGGGGGGAAGATCAATCTGGGGAAGGATCCTCCCACCAATAAATCTGGGGAGTATTCAAATATCGATTCATTTTCATCTATTGAATACCAATACCTACGTCCCGATGCATCTGTTGACTTATCGACAAAGGGATCCTCAGCAAAAGAGACTTTGTTGCTTGATACGGAGTAGGAAAACAACAAAGAGTAGGGGCTATTTTGTGAATCACCTAAAAGGCCCAACTTTTTGTTTCCCCTTCCACCAGTAGTAGGATAAAATTCTCCAAAATCTGTCAATACTCCTTTTGGTCCTGCGGTACCTCTCCAAATAGATCCAGCATCAGAATCCGAGTGTGGATCTTTTGAATCTATGTTGTTACGAAAGATAGTCATACCCCCCGATCCAGAATTATCGGAATATGCACTCCCCTGCCCCCCGAACTCGACGATGAATTTTGGATCGAATCGGAGCTTGCTTGCTTTTCGGGTGGAAAAATGGCATGCATGCATTCTATAAGGTGGGAAAATGGCAGGATTTGGAATTCGGAAAAGAAATGGCTCGGGAAATGGCGGGAAAATCGCTTGCTTTTCGGGTGGCTCTTCCGGATCAATCACGAGTCGAAACATGGTTAGAGCACTGATGTGTCTCGAGCTGATTCCGAATGCCGTCAATAGAAATCTCGTAGCATTCCCCAATTTTCTTGACGATCAACAAATGAAGGGAGAAATCTTTTCCATATTCGTAATAGCCGTCGCAGCTGCCGAAGCTGCTATTGGGTTATCCATTGCTTCGGTTATCCAGCGGAATAGAAGATCGACTCGTATCGATCAATTCGATTGGTTAAAATGGTAATTGATTCAGGTGCCATTTCCGTGGGTGATTCAGTATTGAATGAAATAATACACATGTATTGCATCCAACTGGTAGTACTATTTTTTCCCCCCAATAATTCGATTTCCGTTCCAAAAAATTATGTCATACCTACCTGAATCCCTACCTACCCCGGGGAACCATTGGAATCGTTTCGTGCCGTTCTTCCCCGTATTGCAGAATTCATTCAACCTCCCGAAAGCCCTTACACCCCTTCCCCTTCCCGGGAGAAATGGCCCTATGGGGCAATCGGGCCTCCTATCCTAAAGGTCCCTCACCCGAACGGGTGGGGGACGGGGTAAGCGCTATGCGCTTCCCCGCTCCGCCCTTCAGCTTTGAGCTGATGACTGAGCGGCGATAAGGTGCTGTTAGAGCAATACCGTCCGTCTTGTGGCCTGTGGCGTTTTTCTAGTGCTCGCGATAGGATAGTTTGCTAAGGTCGCCTTTGAGGCTGGAATTCCCCCCAAACCAAACATCCTTCGGGTGCCCGTAGTGTGGGACTAGCTGTTCCTTCGGGTGCCCGTAGTGTGGGACCAGTGCCCTATCGTCAGTGTGGTACTAGCTTTTTCCAACCAAGTCACAGTATCAGGACTGCTGGTGGCACGTGGTAGCTGATGGCGGGCCTCCCGTTGTCAGAGCTGGTGCGAATTGCTCCGTTCCCCAACCAGATGTCTACTCTGCGAAGAGCGCCACGAGCGTAGATGATTCAGTGGAACAACCATCAGGAATCACAAGCGACCAGGCCAGGGGTCAATGACAAAACCAGAGTTGTCATCGTCTAAAAAGAACTCTCATTGTTACTTCGTCGAAAAAGAACGCTTGGCGGGGGCTTACGGCCTTCAGTGTGGTCAGTACCGGATCGTGTCAGGCAACGAAGCCCTGCGGCCATTATTCATCCAGCTATGCCCCAGGCCTTTTGCTCATGTGACTTCGGTGGCCATTACTTTATCAAAGCCTGGGAGTCAGCTGAACATTTTCGGCGGGCGGTGAGAAATTCTATGTAATATATTGTACCCGCCTCCGGTTGGGGTTGATGTTACACAGTAAATTGGCCTTTTTGCACTGCTCAAGGCCAACGGAGAGCACGTGAGTTATACGATCCCAAATCTTTCTGACCCCCTTCAGGTTCAAAGCTCCAAAGTTCCAAAATCTTGAAGGCTTCCACGAGGGGCAAGGGAGAAGCCATCCAAAAAGTGAAGGAGATGGAGGATGCTAAAAAAGAGGATCTGTGATAGGTAGCCTCTCATTATAAGGCCTCCATGATAGCTCAATAGCCACTCATGAGTCAACTGGCATAGCAATATGAATACCATCAAGTATGGGAATTTGTGCAGAGAAAAAAATGCCTTGAGGTATCAACCCATCAATCTAAAGGCAAGGCCACAATCTAGGACCCCATTGATGTGGAAATGCTTCAAGGGGAAGATACAATAAACATTGGCCTGTACTCTAGTGCAACAACTATTCCCCCTCCCCCCCCCTCTGCTCCCTAGACTACAGCCACTGGCATAGTACAACCCCAAGAGCTAGCTTCTTTTGTCATAGGCTCTTCTGCTTCTCCATGGGCCGGTCGGGCTCACAAAAGCCCTATAGTTTTTTAGTGCACCTGAGTACCCGAACACATGGGGGGATACAACGAAATGTTAGCCGAATAGCTATCAAAGATAGATAACATGGAGCTCCAACTATTGGATGCAATGGCCCAACTCCCTCAAATACTGTGCACAATTTTGTAGTGGAGGCAAGAGAATGCCTCCCAATTGTCCTCCTCTCTACTCCACAAGCACAAGTCAGGGCCCACAAAAGCCACACCCTCATGGTCACCGCACAAGCTATGGGGCAAACTACCCTAGAAAAAGCAAAGGAGTATAGGGCTAAGGTCGAGGACTTGGAGGTTACTATTACAAAGCTCAAGGATGAGCTCTCTACTAGTGAGTCCCTGGTTCTGACCATGATGGACCAGCTGGACAAGGTAGAATCATGCCTCTGCACCATGAGAATGATAGACATTGGCTGAGGAAAGGTATGATATTCTTAGGGAGGGATCTGGCCAATAGATCTAGATGCTTCAAGACCTTTTCGCATAGGACCAAGCCCTCATCATCTCAATGAAGCCGAAAACAAGCAGCTTCGCACTTGTGTATGCTAGAGGAGTCCACTTTGGAAGACAGAGAGCAGCAGGAATTCACAATGTTAAGGGCGGTCTTTGCACAACTCGCCACACACACTATCGCCATGCACAGTCCCCCAAACACTTCAAATGCACTTCGATGCACTCCGTGCACAAAATCTCATCTTCCACATCGATCTCACTTCCCCCTGCCACCCAACACACCCCAAACCATCCTCCAATGAAATCTTGGCCATTGTTGCCTCATTCTAGCTATGTCCTACTTCTCCCTAGATCTTCAACCCACCAGCGTCCATCCCTCCAATCTTCAAACCGTAGCCACCTAGCCCAACTCTTAAACTTCCAAGTGTGGTGTCGAGTAATCATTGAGTCCACCAATTGTCCACAAGACGATGATGTGATGGAGCTAGCCAAAAGCCCGATGAGTTGAGCCCATGGGTCTATACTCCCAAAAACATACAAGTAGCATCGACTAGATGCTGACCTATGGCTGGCCTTCAGCAGTTCAAACTCAAGGGCATCTAGTTGCCTATCACTCCATGACCTACCACCCCCTCGGCATCATCATTTTATTCAATAGGGTGCTACAAGCTCTCCTGGACTCACACGAGTCCTTGATGAGAAAATGTGAAACAATTCATGTAGCATACCTCGAAGTTGTCACTGAGGAGGAGGATAAAAAAGCCATCTCCATTGTTAACGCTACTACCCCCCATAGATATTCCTAACCCATATCAGACCCCACAAATCCTACCCACCCCCTTCAACAACCTCCCAATCCCGCTCCGCCTCCCCTTCCCCACACAAACCAACCCAAATACTCCTCACACACCTCCAACACTAGCACCGCACAGCAAGGGACCTCCTAGTCCATATCCTCCAATGCTCCTATTGACCTCCCAGACAAAGCTTTGAATACATTTCTATGGCTGGCAATTCTACCAATGCTAAATGTGGATGATGATGTTCCTCCAACACCCCCCTCCTCATCGACAAAAGATGTGCAATGGTGGCCCAACCTCCAATCCTTCTAGCACTTACTCGATAGTGCTCTCATGCATCACTGAAAGGCACAAATCGAAGGCTCTCACCTTCACCTATACGAGATAATGGAAGTTTGACCCCTTGCTACAACGTTTATCATTCAGTCCTTCAACAAATGGAGGTGCGCCTACCCAAAGTATAACTTCCACAAGGAAATGACTCAAGAAGGAATTTTCTTTTGCCCTTATTCATTCAACAATACCTATGGCTTGGTACCCGATCCCATAGTGGTAGCAGTGGTGCACTTCAACCACCTTATCCTCTTGTTGCTCTAAGATCTCCCCGTCCACAGATGTCCCATTGATGACAAACTTCACAATCTCAACAACCAGATTGTCTTCAACCACAACAAAGGCCCTGCCCAATTCCAAGGCTTATGCATGTAGCTTCGGGTCCAAAATCTCCATGGCCAAACCATCACATTCACACATTCGAGGACATGCATGCTAATCACTTTTGGAAGTATCGGGCTTATTTCACACGGATCACCCCACAGCAATTGGTGGGCCACTACATAGTCCTCCAAACGGTCCTCTCCACTCACCTACTGCAATGCGACTGATTTAAGGATGGCTTAACAATAGTAAGGGGGGCATGTTAACAACCATTGAGCATGCTGACAGGTCTGGCCAATCCAAACCCTATGGGTTTTGAGCCACAAATGGCTCAGTTTTGAAGTAGCCACCAGGATTGCCCCAATCGGCAAGGATAACTCAAGAGCCATTTGGATCCCATAAAAGGATAACACGAGTCATTTGAAGATAGAGAGAGTCAACATATGCCTTGGTGCCATATGGGTCCACATAAGTGGAACAAAAGAGAGAGAGGGATTCAAGGAATAGGGTTGTCTATCCCTTCAAAATGTGACATATATAAAAGGCCAAATGGTTGACTTTGGTCTTCATTGTTGTATGCAACCTTTGAGAAATACAAGCTCTCTTCTTGCTCATGTGTTGAGATTGAGGTTTGCTTGCTATCCTTATTTGCCTTTCGTGTAGGAAGAGAGGAGGGGTATGGAAAAGGGGGGAAAGAGGTATGGGAGGGGGGGGGGATGAGGGAGTGATAGAATGAAGGGTGGTGATAGAATGAAGAGGAGGGATGAGGGAGTGATAGAATGAAGGGGGGGATGAGGGAGTGATATAATGAAGGGTGGTGATGGAAAAAATGAGAGGGGGGTGCATGGGAGGGAGTGCAGGTGGGGTGATGGTAAAAATAGAATGAAAGGGGGGAAGGTAATAGAATGGAAGAGGGTAGGGGAGAGAAAGGAAGAGACGGAGGTGAATGAAAAGAAAAAGAGGGGTCAAAATGGACGGATGAAAGAGGGGTTGGAAAGGGAAGGGGAGAGATGGGATGAGAGAGAGAGAGAGAGAGAGAGAGAGAGCGAATCAAAGGGGGTATAGAGTGGTGCAAGGATGGAAAAGAGGGTGGGAGTAAACAGAAAGGGGTGGGGGGTTAATAAAAAACAGAAGGGAAAGGGAGAAAGAAGAAGGGGAAGGCAATGGAAAGTGAGGGGAAAGGTGAACAAAAAATTTAAGAAGGAAAGTGGGGAGGGCATACATTGAAGTGGACGAAAAGCGGAGGTGGAGGAGGAGATCAATAGGAAACATGGTGGTAGAGGGGAGGAGAAAAGTGGTGGTGAAAGGGGTGGAGATGATGGATGACAAAAATGGGGGGGATGGAAAGAACCTACAAGTGGAGTGTGTTGAGAGATTCAAAAGGAGGCGGGTTTGCAAAAGTGAATCGGGAAGGATTGAGGGGTGGGGATGATGCTTTTATAGGATATGAGGGTTTAAAGGGTTAACTTTTTTGGTTGGTTGCTAATGGGCTTATGCAAGTCACCATTCCCAAGCATTTAATAAAGGTAAAGATCTTGTAATTTTGAAATAATTCAAAGCATTCTCATACTCCTTTGCCTTGAGATATGTATCATCAATGGATTTCAAAGGAAGTTCTTTCTCATGAAAGAAAATATGTGATCCACTTTTGCTTTACCTGCTAATTGCCCCAACAATGGCACCAAGATGTTGTCACCCAAGGATTTTACTCACCTATAGTTATGTTGTTGCTTGTTGTAGCATAGATGCTCAAAACTATAGCATTGGTCCTTGGGTTTTATTTTGGTGAGACATGTATGCTAAAGCATGGAAAACAATTCTTATTTGAACTTAGTGAAAAATAAATGTTGTAAGGTTTGATGGAGGTTTTCACCTCCATACAAATCCAAGGATGTGTGAAAGGTTGTCAACTTTAGGAGGGTAGGGCTGAGAAAATTTATCAAGGGGTTTAAGTTTGAGAGAGGGTTGCAAGATTTAGGATGATTTCAAGGTTGAGGAGGAGTGGAGAGCTAGGACCTTCACAATTTCATGGGGATTAAGGATTAAAGGGGTGTGAACGAGGATGAGGAGATGAAGAGAAAGGAGGAGGGAGGAGAAGAAGGGAGGAGGAGGAGGAGGAGGAAGGGAGGAGGAGGAAAAAAGATAAGGGAGGAGCTAGAGGGAGTGCAAAAGTATGGGTTACAAGGTTGAGCATGCTAGAACACATTAATAGTGTAAGGGAGCAAGAACGCCAAGAGGTTTGGCACATGAATACAAAAATGAATTGAACTTGAAGAGTGGGGACTCTTTCCATTGAGATATATTCATACATGTCACAAGTGACTCTCTATGTGAAGGTGTGGCATATCCCATTTGTTGAGAAGAATTAAAACCTAGAGATTTTGATTTTTTTCCGTAAGAACAAAGAACTTATGTGAAGGTGTGGCATATGTCATATGTTGGGATGAATTAAAAACTAGAGATTTGTGAAGAGATGCAAGCAGATCTAAAACTGTATGAAAAGATACATAGAGTTCTAATACCAGGAAACAAAACAAGACAACAATGACACAGTAGAAGTAGGAGGGGCTTGAGCTCTACAATTGCACAAGTAATATATACAAGAGAGTAGTTCTTCATTCACAAGAGAGGTGGAGGCATACATAGCTATATGGCCACAATGATGTTGCTTCACAATGTAGTTTCTCTTTCACCACAATGCAGTTGTTTCACAATGGCTTCTCTACACACACAATAGCTCCACAACAATACACTACCTCAACATGATAGAAACTCCCCCAAAACACACCAAACAAAGGTGAATGATAGTATGATGTTGGTTTTTAGGTTTAGGTCTACCATCAATCACTCTATAGCTCACCTAATCTATCACACCAATGGTTCTAGGGTCCACTACCTAGGTGCATGATCATGTGGTGAGCTCGCTAGTTTAACACTCCCCCTTGAGCTCAACCCAAACTCCATCACACCTAGCATGCTTCAAAACTTTTAGTGCTTCTCTACACCAATGACTTTGTGAATATGCCAGCCACCTGATCATTTGTTTTGACATATGTCAAATCAATCCCTCCAACAAGGACCTTCTTCCTCACATAATGATAATGCACTTCTATGTGCAGCTTTGCCCTTGCATCATACATTGGGTCGAACTAGTTGAATGCTACTCATATTCTGACAATGCAACGCAACTACTTTGGCAACATCTACGAACTAGTTGAATGCTACTCATATTCTCACAATACAATGCAACTACTTTGGCAACGTCTAACCAAGCTATCTCTCATGCTACCATTGCTACACCTCTATACTTAGCCTTATTACTAGACAATGCAACCATTGGTTGCTTCTTGCTGCTCCAAGTCACCATGGCACTACCAAATCTGAATGCATACCCACTAGTAGATCTTCTTTGATAAGAGCTGCCTACCCATAAAACAACCCATAATTCATTGTAGCCTTTACATACTATAGCATCCTCCATGCTTCATCCAAATGTGGCTTCCTTGGGTGCTGCAGAAACCAACTAAGGACTCCCCTACCAGCTTTGCATCCTCTTGCAATAACTTTATTGGCTATTCTTGCAGTCCTCAACAAATACACCCCCTCTATTAAACTTGACATCCAAAACTTGTTCTACTACCATTTGACAAACAGAAACCAACTTCTTAGTAATACTTGGCACATGTAATGCATCAATCAAATACTTTGTTTACCCATTTTGCATGTCCAAAGGAACTCTGCCAATGTGCTCAATTGTGTGACAAGTATCACCTGTCTCAACAAAGCCATGCCTCTCCATCTGAGTCCACATACCATACATTTGTAACCCTTTTCTTATGTGAAATAGCATTAACATGTGCTAAATTACAAACATATTTTTTTAAAATATTACAAATAGATTTTCTTTCTCTTCATTTCACTACTAGATGATGCATAGTTTCCCTACTGTAATCCATCATTCTTTGCATCTTCTTGTTTCTTATAACAAAAATCTTCAATGTGACTTTGTTTTCCACAATAATATAATCCACTTGAATTTCCACTTTATCTATTGTTCTGCCATCCACCTCGACCTCTATTTCTCCCCCTACCTCTATAGTTTCCTCTTCCTCAACCTCGGGACCTCTCACTAGAGTATTGCTGCCTTTTGTAGTTTTGCTACTAGTATCCACCATTACTAGCTCTTTTGGCACCATGAACTCTATGAGATCTTACTTCCTCCATCTTCAACTAACTCTTCAGTAACCATGAGAGATGTCAGTTCTTCAAAATTAAGGAGATTTTCTTGTATGGAAGTCACAAATTATTTCCTCTTCTCTTCTCCATTTGAACCATTCAAGGCTATAGGTACTAACTCATAAAGGTGGCCATAAGGTTGCAGCCTAGATCTACCATAAGGTGACCATAAGGTTGGAGCCTAGATCTACCATGGCCACACCACCCGACTTTGTTCATATCTTTATGGCTACGCATGATCCCATGGCAACCACAAGCCCCACTAGTGAGCTAGCTTTGGTCAACATCCTAGAAACCAATTCTGAGGCTCAAGAAGCCCATGCATAGTGGGAGAATTAGGGGACTTTTGGACTCAAAAAGGGACCTTTTATTAGGAAAGTTATATTTTCTCTAATTAAAAAATTAGAGACTCTATCAATGAGGAGGGTCCAACATTTAATATTTGGAGGAAACCTTTTAGCTTCTTATTGGTGGAGAGACCTCCGATAGCCACCCCACCCTACCACTGTACCCCTCTTGTCCCCCCACACCCACTTGTGGCATTTACTAACCTAGCATGTCCCAACCTCCATCTCTCCTTATCTGGCCTATCCCCACCCCTACTTGTCAAATCCTCTACCACACCTTCCTATAGCCATGTCAAATAAATTAACATTATTTCAAAGGCCTACAAAATAGTCCAAAGATGTGCCAATATCTTTTCTAAACTATCCCCAGGCACCAAGCCCTCTTGCAAAGTAAACAATGTTCTTTCTTCTCTCTAAAGTAAATAATGCTCTTTCTCCTCTTTGAAAGTGAAAACTTCTCAATACAATTTCATCTGTGTTCTCTCTTCCTCTTGAGAGGGTAAAGCACTCTTCTTCTCCTAGACCAAAGCTTTTGCTTCAATCTTGTTTATGCCACAATTTTGAAGGATGTACATGATGTTTGGATTTCTCAAGAATTCAAGCTTATGTCTTGGGTTACAATGCAACACTCTTCAATAGATCCATCAAAGGGCTCTGGAAATAATCAGAAACAATGGAAAGGCCATACTGTTGGGTTTCTAAAGTCTAAAACTACCATTAAGGTAAGGGTTCAACATGTGTACATGGCTCATGATTTGGACTTGCATCCAATGTATCAAGCTTACTTTCCTCCAAATTGCAAGTACTTGCATTAAATGTGTGTGTGTGTGTGTGTGAGTGTGTGTGACTTTCCTAACCCCTAAAGATTCCTACCATTTACTCACCTTTGTAAACTCAATCAAGCAATATTTCAGGTAGATCTCCACCATTTTACATAATAACCACGTGTACCACCTTGTTTTCAAGGATCAATTGTCAAAGTATACTTATATTATATCACTAATTTTCTGATCATTGTCAAGTTCTACAAAGAGCCTCTTTAACATATGGTGCATATATTAGTTCAGAGTGTAATAAACAATGTCAAAAGCTTAAATCCAATACTATTTGTTTTTATGTGACTTTCCAATGTAGTGGCTATGTATAGTTGTCACTCCTCTAGATCAAAGCAGAGCCAGCGATTCATGTACTCCCGACATTTTGTAGATGAGTCCTGAAGTCTATAAAGGTGAGTTGGTCTCTAGCATAAGCATGTAGGCCATGTTGAAGAGTCTCTCCAAACATCGATCTCATCTCTCATTCAAGTTAGGCCACCTCATAGTGAGAAGAAGACCCATCGTAGTGAGGCATTGTTGGTGGCTGGGGTCCGATGTCATCGCGCAGGAGAGGGAGCAGTCCCAATAAATATCTCCATTTGATATCTTTCACAAAATTGGCAAGGCTATCCCAACTACATTTATATCATTGCAT